>NC_092817.1:80003626-80303626 GCF_023375885.2 Dermacentor andersoni
TGGACATGTATCGATTTGCGATTACGAAAACAAGTTCGAGTTTCGCCTGAACAGTGCGATACAGTGACAGCGACAACTACAGCTTACCATCACGAACAGTAAGACCACTAGTGTTTTGCGCAGTATTGTAGTAGCGGCAAACGTACGGAGCGGTGTGCCAACAGCCTGCAAAACAGAAGCACTGCTTTTGATTTCTCTTCAATATTTTCCTTCTTGACATCAGAGATCGATGAACTTGATTCGCTTTGGTGTCAGTGAAACTCGCGTGCACCGTAACGCGCCCCGCTGACAGCTGCCTCACAAGCCATTCCCAACTTTTCGCCCTCATATTTCACCGATAGCGATCTTGGCTACGTTGGCTTTTGCACGCACATTTATAAGATGTCCCAAATTCAAGCTAGGCTGGAGCATTTTCTTTTTCAAGTTTTGCGTCATTTAACTTTATGATCGTCATGAATGCATGATGGCAATGATCATGCCAGCGGGCTGTTATGGTCACGGTCTGTAGGATCGCCGAATCTAAAGTCCCCGATCACAACTTTTGCTGCTTCTTAAGTTGCAGCCTTCTCTAATAGCGAGGTAGAACTCGTTTTAAACTTTCGTTTCGATAAAGAAATCACGGCAGCATGGAGTGTCTATGTGTGGGACTGATAAAACATCAGTGGTGTGGGATTGAATTTTACTTTTACGAGCCTTTCTTTCTTTAAGAAATTATAGCAACGGTAGTAAAAAAGAACTTTCTAGGTGATGAAGCTGCCAGAAGTCACTTCCTAAGGACGATGAATATTGATTGAACTTGAAGCAAAAACTTAATGTATTGCTTTAACTTGAAGTGAAGCCGTCGTTGATACCTCCGGATATAATTTCGGCCACACGATTTACGTGCACTCATCTCTAAGCACACGAGCGCTCTTGGGTATATCGCTGGTGCTCGAACGCGGCCACAGCGGCCCGGCATTGAAACAAACGACTTCGTGCTCAGCAACAGAGCTCCGTGGTCCCATGATGCAGCGCGTGGGATGCCACGCCGCGAGAAGACATCGGTAAGCACTGCAATAAACCTCAGCTGCCTGGCAGCGTAATTAGACCTCAGGCACGCGGGTCATTTCCCGCAGGCTATGCTGTGGCAGTGACGAGCACTGCGGCGGCGGTACCCATGTTTCGGCCGGTATTTATACGGCACGCGCTCTCATTCTCAGCCCTGTTTTCTTCGCTATTTACCGCGCATATATGGCGTCACCCGACGTCGCCGCGGCAAATATTGAATATGGTAATGGCCCTTCAGGAGAGCGGTGGCGTGCACCCTGCTCCCCGAACTCACCCAGCGCAGGCTTCATATGCGAGACGCTTCAAAGCGGATGACATCCCGACCTGACCCAACCCCGCACCCCCATTTTCTGCATCACGCTTTCCCATTCCACCATTCCGCACAAATCTTTCATGTTTCTTTTCGGTTTTTGTTTTTTCGCGTTTGACATTTCGTCGCCCTTCTTGCTCTCACCAATCCTTGTTCGTTCGCAGCTCACCCTGCGAAGCTTTTGAGTGAGCACGCGGCTTGAGGGCTGAGAGAAGTGTACAGGGTATGAAAGAGCAGGAAATGCGCCGGAAAGTTCGATTACTTCCAATGATGACTTTAAGATATGAAGCAGGAATATATGAAGACCTTTTTCATTGTGATATTGTAGGAGACCGTGGCGAATTTGGGTGGCACTGGCTACTTATCGTCGCATGGCAAACCATATAAGATCCCCAAAAGCACCGAAGAAAACTGAGTACAGTAAAACAGCGCGAGCACCGTACAAAGTTATGCAGGAAGTCATGGAAGGCAGTACAGGAACACTCACAAACATGTATAAACATTAAGAGTTCCATAAAAAGTAAGGGAATCTTGAAATTGCTCTTGAAAGAACACAATTCACAGTTTTGCAGACAAGTGAGCCATAATTACACGGCATACCACTTAAATTCGTATAAGTAAGTTAAGCTTTCACGGCGAATATATTAAAAATGAGGTTCTGCGGGTTACCTCTCAAAACAAACATATAATTATGAGGTACGCCGTAGTAGCGGACTCCAAGATAATTTAGACCACCTGGCATTCTTTAAAGTGCACCTAATGCACTGTTCACGAGAATTTTCGCACTTCCCCCCCATCGAAATGCGGCCCCCGCGGCCAGGATTCGATCCCGTGTCCTCAAGCTTAGTAGCGCAACGCGAAAGCCACTACGCCACCACAGCAGGTGTGACTCATGTGTCATCTGTAGTAAGGACACTTTTGTTTTAGAGGACACTGCGACTAAGTATAAACCCCGCCGTTGGCCATGGTTCAAGTATCTTAATCAGGGCTCTGTTTACGCACGAAAATAATGTCAACGTACATAAAACGCCCATTTTGAGAGAGAGAAGAAACTTTATTAATGAATGGCCGGCAGTTTCGTTGTGGTGGCCTCAGGTGGCGGCTCCAAGTCCTTGGACTCGGGCGGCATCTTTGGCTTGCCGGACGGCCCAGAGCTGGTCTGCCAACTCTGAACTTTTCAGAGCCGCCTCCCAGCGGTGGCGACGCCGATGGAGAAGGTCCCCGGCGGGCCCCGCAGCTGGGGCGGCGTCGGGGAGAAGCGAGCTCGAGGCTTCCCGTACTGTGGTAACGGCCGCGATTACGGACGCGTCGCGAACGGATGTGGTCCCATTACCGTGGTTGCCGGCACATTCCCACAGCATATGTCGCAGCGTTGCTCGCTGTCCGCAAGCTTTACAGGCATCTGTTGGATATAAACCTGGGTAGATGTGATGTAGGACCGCGGGGCTAGGGTAGCTGCCTGTCTGGAGCAAGCGTAATGTTACGGCCTCATTCCTATTTAACCTGTCGTGTGGTGGCGGGAATGTGCGTCTTTGGAGTCTGTAGTGTTGGGTGAGATCTCTGAACGTGGTCAGGCGATCGCCCCACGCCCATTGTGATTCTTGTTGCCGCATTTCTGTTGTAGTGTCCCGATCAGGCAGATCCGATGCCCCGCTCTCGGGGGCGGGGGCGGCGGCCACATAATCTGCGGCGGCTCGGCGTGTGAGACCTCGAGCCGTGGCGTGGGCCGCCTCGTTGCCCGCGAGCGGGACATCGGTGTGTGCCGGGGTCCAGAGGAGGAAGACTGTAGAATTTTGGGGTTGCGAGGGCGATGACGAGTCGCCGTCGTCATAAATTTGGAGTATGCGGACCGCTTCCCGCGAGACGCGACCGCGCGCGAAGCCGCGGATTGCTGCCTGCGAGTCGCTGATCACGATCGCAGCACTAGGCACCGTGGCCAGTGCTAGGGCTATTGCGGCTTCTTCGGCCGCCTCCGTGTGTCCCGTGGTCACTGTAGCGCTCGCGAGGCACTTTCCCGTGCGGTCTACAACCGCGATCGCGTGTGCGTTTTTCTCTCCTTCATATCGCGCAGCGTCTACGTACACCGCCTCGTTGCTGTTGCCAAACTTCTTCTGAAGGTCTCTTGCTCGTTTGTTGCGTCTCGCGGCGTGGTGCGTCGGGTGCATGTTTTTGGGAAGCGGCGGGATGATCAGGCGGTCGCGGACCGAGGCCTGAACCGCCATCTTTTCTCCATGCTGAGTGTGGTACGCGATGCCGAGTGCCTCGAGGATGCATCGACCTGTCTTTGAATGAGATAATCGTTCGTACTGCGCAATGTCGTGCGCCTCGATTAACTCGTCAAGTGAGTTGTGAAGCCCGAGCTCCAGAAACTTGTCGGTGCTCGCGTTGAGTGGAACGCCGACCGCCCTCTTAAAAACCTTTCGTATCATGCATTCGACCTTGTTTTTTTCGCACCCTATCCACTTAAGGTAGGGGGCAACATACGTTATGCGGCTTATCGCGTACGCCTGCACGAGACGGATCACGCAGTCTTCACGCATACCATTGCGTCTATTCGTGATGCGACGCAAGAGTCGGATCGTGTCATCTACCGAACGACGAAGTCTTCGCACCGTCTCTCCGTTATGGCCATTTGCCTGCAGGTGTAACCCCAGGATTCTAATTTTGTCTACGTGCGGTACGGGAGTACCATCTGCCAATATAATACGTATTTTGGAGTATTCCCGTTCTTCGTCGCTCAGGGTTTTACGACCTCTCCTTGTGGGTTTGTAGATTAACAGTTCGGACTTGGTAGCCGAGCACTCGAGGCCCGTTCCACGCAAGTAATTCTGGACCGCATCTACCCCTGCCTGTAGCGTTCGCTCGACGTGACCATCACATCCTCCCCCGGGAACCCAGAGGGTGATATCATCCGCGTATAGACTATGATGCAATCCTTCTACTTCTGTTAATTTCTCGGGTAGACCGAGTAGAACTAAATTAAAGAGTAATGGGGATATGACGGATCCTTGCGGCGTGCCGGACGGACCCGTCTCAAATTCCGGCGATTCCTCGTCGCCAACGACGATGCATGCACGCCTGCACGCGAGGAAATCTCTAACGTAATTATACGTTCTTTGGCCAAGTCCTAACGTTATAATTGTTTTTAAGATTGCTTCGTGTTTAACGTTATCGAAGGCCTTTTTAATATCTAGGCCGAGGATTGCCTTAGTGGAGCTGGTAGTGTCGTCTACGATCTGGTGTTTAAGCTGAAGCAATACGTCCTGTGAGGAGAGGTTGCGGCGGAATCCTAGCATGGTGTGCGGGAACGCGTCACGATCTTCGAGAAAGTCGGTCACGCGGGTGAGAACTGCGTGTTCCATGACTTTTCCAACGCAAGACGTTAGCGAAATCGGTCTTAGATTATCGAGGGTAACTTGCTTGCCGGGTTTTGGAATCATGATGACGCGGGCCCGTTTCCACGCTTCGGGAAGGGAGCCCCCTCGCCAGCACTCGTTGACGTAGGTCGCGAGGCGGGAGATCGACTCGTCGTCTAGGTTACGGAGAGTCTTGTTGGTAACTTCGACGCAATACGTGATCGTTACTTTAAGAAGGCCGAAAGCATCCAACATGCTGAATACGACGGCGTCGCAAACGAGAAATTGGACGCGGAATTTAGCGAAGCAGAAATTCGGATAGCCCATTTTGATATGGAAAGAAATTTACTGTCACAAAAATTTTCTGTTCTCGCCCGTTGACACCAACCAGGATCCGCATTCACAAAACTTCTCTTGCGTAAGGTGAAGGATTACTTAACTGCTCCCTGTTGGTAGCTGAAATGCTCCTTTTTAGATGCACATTTTACCTCTCGAACGCTGTGAATGGGAACACATAAATGGCTTCGAGAGGCCGTATTGGCTAGACAAACACGCCCGCATAAAAATGTCCAATGATGACAATCTCTTCGACAAAATATTTTCCTGTTTCATATTAACATGTCATATTCAAATTCACAGCTCACGAGTAACAATCGTGAAAAAATAAATACGGTGTTCTCTCTCGTATGGCTCATGGCTGTACTCCACAGTTTCCGATAACACTTGTCCTCCACGGTCCCCACGGTCTCCGATAACAAGAACGCAGCGATTTCTGTACGCTGCTATTTTCGGCGCCTTGAGTATGGACGGGTGTCATGTAGGTTTTATGGATACTTTCTCGTTTTTGTTTTTCTGCCATGTCACGAGGACCACCGACTGGCATCGCAAAAGTCACGCCGTCTCTCATCTTCGTTCCAGCGCCCTACTCACGTCTCCATAGGCGCTCAAGGCAACGTTCCTTTATCTCTGGTGATCTCAACGCACACAAAGAAAAACTGAATGGCAGACATAAAAATGGAAGATCCGCATCCATTGAGACCCAATAACGGCGCTCTGGTGCTCGCGAGTTCTAACGACGTGTGGTAAAAAAATGAGGTAGCAGGCTTGCAGAGAGAAGAGATCGAATGACGGTCTAGGATTGCTGTAGGAATAGTGGTCTGTGTTATGCAACGCAGGCTACACATGATATAGTATCCTGGCGTTTATTTTTCTATTTTTTTTACTCCATGATGCACCACGCACCGCCATTCAAAATTTAAGAGCAGGACTTTTTTTTTTACATTTAATGAATATAATAGAAATATTTAGTCACCCTATAGTGGGGACGGCTACGCGTTTTCACATTACAGCAATATTAGTAATGACAAAATATTGTAAAATAGGAAAACACGTCGATGTGTAGACCATAAATATGATCGCTTTGGTGCAAGCAAGGAATGACGGAAGGGAACAAAGGGAGGAACAAGGGTCGCACCCTCAAGCAATGCAGGCGTGCTTTAAGAATCAGTTGGTTCGACTGTGTTCCGCTGGGTTTCCCCACACGCTCATTACTGCCGTTGCCAAGTCGCTCCTCCAGAAATTCAAGAGCGACGATCACAGGAGAAGGGCCGGGCAAGCGCAGAGAACGGTGAGGCCGGACGTGTTGCCTCATATGAACCGTGTAACCCACAACTTAAAGAAGGTTGTAGACAGACATGGGCTACAAGTCGTATTCCCTGCGCCACGCAAGCTCGCCCAAATGTGTCCACGCATTCTTTCTGATGGAGGCAAGAAACATGGTTATTGTAAAATACCTGCCAAGCCGTACACAACATGTGCTACAGGAGTCGTGTATGAGCTTCCGCTGTCTTGCGGTAAGACATATGTCGGCCAGACTGGGTGATGCATAAAGGAGCGTGCACGGGAACATGAGCTGTCACTGAAAGGTAAAGACGGAGCACATTTGCCTAAGCGCTGCAATTCACATCAGTGTGAGCCACTACTGGACAAGATACGGATTCTTCGAAGAAGCAGGGACACCATGGCACGTTAATTTTCGGAGGCGTTTCATATTAAAGAGAGAGCTTCGTCTTGCATTAATGACACATCAGTTTTACTTTTGCATGCAGAAAGAAGGTTTTTTGATAGCCGGCTATGATTAGGGTGTTGCGCGAGTGAAGCTGTTTTGTATGTTGCCCAATCGCCTGCGTGTGTATATTGCATGTTATAGAATAGAGAATAAACAGTCGAAAGTTCGCGCTCCCCTTGTTCCCTTCCGTCCTTCCTTGTTTGCGCCAATGCGATCATATTTATGGTCTACTCAGCAATATGAATCGTCTAGACCAGCAACATGTACTTCAGGAAAACATGTCACAGGTTTGGAAAACCTAGAGCCATTTTATTTTCTAAAAGCAGTAAATGCAAGAACTTGTGAGGGGATGTTAGTTACCCTCCCTGTATGTTAACATGCCCTAAAATAGAATTATCGGTTGACGGGATTATATCAAAGAGAGACATGTTCATAGTAGCCGCACAGCAACTGGCACTCTTCCAAATTTACTCGTTATATCCCCAGTACATCCACGTTTATACAGATGGTTCGTGTCATAAAAATTCCTCGACTTCAACATTCGTCATTCCCCATTTAGCGCTAGAGCAAACATTTAAATTATCCCGGGAGACATCTTTCACAATGGCAGAACTATTTGCAATGCTGTGTGCTTTGCGTTTCGTAACATCAGAAAAACATTCGCAAGAATGGGTTATCGTTAGCGATTCGCAAGCCGCTCTCACATTACTTCAGAGCAATAAGAAAAATTCTTTGAACACTTCGCTATTGTATGAGACGCTCAAAGAACTTACTAAAGCAAGTGCAATGAACCACGTAATTGCATTTCAGTGGATACCTGGGCACTGCAATATTCCTAGTAATACTGCAGCGGACGCAGCTGCGAATCGAGCGCACAATAACACAGAGACAACCAATCTTCCCCTATTGCGTAGTGAAGTCCGTCTGATCCTGAGATAGATTTCTTGTCGCCTCAGCAAAACTACCTGGTTTGACCAGCAAACTAAAAACTCGGAGTTATACTCTATAGACCCATGTATAAACTTATCAATGCCGGAAACTCTAAGAGACAACAGAAAATTTGAAACATTGGTACACCGACTGCGTCTTGGTACTGCATTTACGAAACACTTCTTGTACAGGGTAAAACGTGTCTCTAGTCCGCAGTGATCTTGTGGCCATCCAGACGAAGATGTGCATCATCTTCTTCTCGAATGCACGAAATACGATACACAAAGAACGGTATTGCAAGCTAATTTGTTTATATAAGACAGAAGACCATGCACTCTTAAAAACATACTTGGCCCATGGCGAACTGCGGGCCTTCAAAAAAGAGCACTTCTTGCTCTGAAAAAGCTTTTAGAGGACACCAACATTTTGGGAAAATATTAGGTATCCGATGATTCGAATACGCTAAATGAGTTACATAAATGTTGTTCGTGGTTCATAACTGGTTTATGTGGTGATCGCAACTTTTACGCAGTATATATAATTCTGTTCTGTACTTGCAGTGTATTACATGTGTTGTGTGTTTTGGCTGTTCAAAACATCTGACTTTATATATGCGTACGTGGACTGAACTAATGCACAGAACTTTGCGACTCATGTACTGTTGGACTGTATATTTTTTATTGATCTGGTGTTCTAATGAGTGTTATATTTTGTGTCGCTATTCTTCCTTTTTACGCAAATTTGTTTCGTTTGCCAAGTGATAAGGAGTAGCCTGTGCCACCATAAAGGCGCCAACCTCTCCTAACATTCACTTCAATAAAAAAAGAAAACTCGTGAGGATAACGCAACCGACATTCTACACGCCGACAAACACATGTTTCGGAAGAAAAGTTACATTCAGGCTTATAAACATGTCTCGTAGAAAGCAAAAGTACGTTTGTTTCTTGCGACAACAAAAGGAGAGACAGAAAACGCAGAGATTGATTTTATGTTTATGCACGTGCTTTCCGGCATTCGTATACGTTCGCACTGAAAATCCAAACACGTGGCGTTAAATAAACCCCGTCTTTAAGAGAATACCGAGTTCTTTGAGAAAAATGTCCGCGTGATGTCAGAAACGAGTAATATAATAGCGCGAGAAGTGCGAGCTTCTTTCTTGACTCGTGAACAAAAAACAACGATAAATGCCGCAACAGTTGGTAATAAGACTGCGCATAACAGAGTGCCATAAATTTCACCCCATTTACCAGAACTGTTTCCGTAATAAATGAAACAGCTTCTGATATCGCAGAAGTGCGCTAATGAGATTAGTATTTTTCCACTGCACTCCAAGGTTTCATGTACGACACGTGCATTCTTTCATTTACTTTTTATGCTTAGGGACCTTTCCTTTTGCTGTAAATAAAGCGTACGTGTAGTATCGCCCGGTTTCGTTGAAGCTTGTTCAACCCTCCAAGACAGGCCTCATATATTCTCATGGCTCCTAACAGCAGCAACTCGGAATCTTTTCCTTTCTTTGTGAACGCCAGACGTAGGCTCCCAACAAGGCCGCGCTGCCTTCATGTGCACGTAATAAACGAGTGAGGTAACAAGCACACATCGTATCATGTCAGCGATGTGTAAGTGAACAGGAGCGAAATTCACAAAGCTTTGTCATCTTTTTCGTTTGTACGTGCCCTTTACCACTGGCGCCCACCTTCGCTAGTGATCTGTCCAGCTTCACGATTGGTTGGAATTGTCTCTTACGAGGCAATCCTACCGTGATAGCTTTTTGTGTGGATACGGACCCACAAGTTCATCAGGCAGGCAGAGGAATTAATCGCACTGCTAAATTATTTTTTTGTGTGTGCTAGTGTGCTTTCAGGCGTCCTGGCAACCATGGTGGTCAATAAGAACAAAAATTCGTTAGCACGGGATTGTTTACCCAAGGGCAGCGTTTGAACAATGAGCGCAAGTGAACTCTTGCGACGATACAGATGATTCCATTGACTGCTAAGCAAAGTCGCAGGTGGAAAGAAAGGAGAGTCGAAGAGAAGAGAGAAGGTGGCATGTTCCACGTCCCTCTCTCAGTGTGCGGTGGCGTCTAGCGGTCACGTGCAGATATCAAGGTCTCGCGCGCTTAGCGAACGAGGTCACAACACCCTGGTATTGGATGCGGTAAGCATAACTTATGAAGGATCGAGAAACGCATCAAGCGAAGCCTCCTTTGAAGCGCTTAAAAGGAGCACATCCTTTATTAAACATGCACCGCCTAGGGATCCAGTTGCGTGACTGAGCACTTATATTGTCTGTATTCTAATGCAAGAAATATAATCACGCGGACAAATTCGCAAAGCTTTTATTTCGTAAAGGTACTCGCCACTGGCCGGTCGTCTTCGCTTACAATATACGCAGCATCAGGATTGACTGAAATTTTCTGTTCCGAGGCAATTGTTGCGTAAGAGCTTTTCTTTTTGTGAATACGGTTCCCTATTCGGAATCCACTTGTTCCGGCTGATTCTCGGCACCACATTGTCATTAGTTTTTTGTTCTCTTTTTCATATCTCCCTTTTTCCGTTTATTTCGCAGCAACAATCCAGACTTACAGACAAACGGTACGTACCTTTTCCATAATAGCGATAAAAGTCATTAAGCACATGGGGTCGAATTCACAAAGCTTTTCGTTCGTAGGTGCTCTTCGGTATTGTCTGGTTCCCTTCGCTAATAATATGTCCAGCATAAGGCTTGGCTGACATGTGCTATTACGAGCAATTCTAGCTTAAGAACTTTTGTGAATACGAGCCATGTTTTACTACCGCGGGGAAGGGACCTTCCGCTTTGTACCGACTTTTACCGATCAAATGAAGTTATTGGAGCTTTAAGTGTGTGATGGGCAGAATTGCCTCCACGTTTCGTTTTACAGAATAAAAAAGTTATGCAATTTTTCACTATCTAATGGGTTATTTCACATGCACGGATCGCATTCTCAAAGCTTTACGCACAGATACTTGAAGAAAACAATGATATCGGAGTATAAGAAAGGTAGGCAGGCCAACCGGACGAGAGTCTGGTTTGCTGTCCTATGCACGGGGCTGTAATGAAAAACATAGGGAACTAAAAGAAGAAAATGGAGAGAGATTGGGTCCTGCATACCTGCAGGACAAGAACGTTCGCTCAGTTTAGCGAAAGTACTAGGAGATCTTAAGGTTTAAATAGCGAGGCTATAATACGCGACTTGTTTAGGTTTGCAATTTTCGGCACTCAGTATCACGGCGCCGGAAATGAAGACATCCGATCCCTTGCGGGACTAGCAACTTCCCTGATCGAATCGAGTCTGAGCAAACGCCAAGTGAAGACAGATGGGTGCGACCAAGTCAAAACATGCACGGGATTAAGCGGCGTAAGGACGCCGATGAAGACGGAGAGCGGGCTCAGGAGGTCCGGCCGGGGATCACGAGCGACCATGCCTTTCCCGACAGCTCGAGGCCGCCTTATTAATGGTGAGATGAAACGTGACACGCTAGGGGTCGCCCACATAGAAGCCACGCCAAACCCAGCTAAGCTGCATTTGCTGCTATGCGAGTCTTAGCTGCGTAGCAATGGAAACCAACGAACTGGCATTACACCAACTATATTTTAAAAGACTCGGGACTCTGTTCACGTTTACACGGACGCTTCTGTCAGCAAAAAATAAGGTGTGACAAAGCTTATGTGATGCCAGCTTTACAAGTGAATTACGCTCGTCGGATAAAGCGCACGTCGTCGTCAAGAACAGTGGAATTGGCGGCAATTCTTCAAGCCAGAGATCTGATCGACATAGAACGAGAGATCGAAAAAGTGAGCAAACTGTACGGACTTATTCTCGGCTTTAGTTTGTCTAAAAAATATTGATGAAAGCCAACCACATGGACAAATAGCGTACGGGATACTAAAAAATTTAAGTCGGGCTGCCCAACAAACGTTCACAGTCACTTTAGCATACGCTAAAGAGGACGAAGGCGAAAGTCTGTCCGCTTACGGGACAGTCATTACATTACTTGATATTTTCATTATAGTGCGCCGTTATTTCCTATTACTTGTTTTCCCCAACAAAAGGTTGTGGGTTCGGCTCTCGACCTTCACGATGTCAATTGGAATCCAACTTAGAGATATGGCCGGGTCGCCCATATCTCCAAGTGGGTTCGACTCCCACCAAAGGTCGTGGGTTCAAATGCCTTAACTTTATCTTAAATTATTGTACCTTAATTAACGTTTCCTTAATTAAAACAACAGGTCATGCTGACGCTACTTCTTCGCCTCTACTTCACGTTTTCTTATAAAGAAATTGATGGCCTAATTCTCCTTAATTAACGCGAAAGTTCATGGGTTCGACTCCCACGAAAGGTCGAGCGTTCGACTCCCTGTGAATTTTCGTGCCATGAATTTCGGTGCCATAACACCGGACGGCGTAACGCCGGACATCGGAGTTTTCGTCCTATGAGCCATCTAAGGCTATCGCCTTAAAAACAAAAAGTGGTATTGCAGAGGGTCTCGGGACATGCTGGCATAGCAGGCAATGAATTGTGGACTCGCTGACAAAGTGAGCCTATAAGTATGCCGAATGTCACCTTATACTGATAACACTAAGGAATTTGCGACGTATACTAAAATTTAGGAAACGATCATTTACGAAGTGAACCCTCATGTGAAGTACCAGTTGAATCTAAACTTCTGAAGAAGTGCTGAAATACTAATTTGTCGATTCTCCCTTGCAATAACATACACAAAACATTTCCTATGCCACGTATAACAGTCCTCCTATCCGGTTTGTCCCTGTGGCAATGACTATTATTACGTTCACCATTTATTCCTCGATTGCCCAAGACACGCTATACACAGACAACAATTGAGAAAAAGTACGCGAATTTGATAGCCACCGACCTTTCGCGCTCCTGAAGTTGCTTGGCCCTTGGCAATCGATAACAGCACAGCGAAAAGCACTCAACGTGCTTGAATATTTACTGGAACGTGAAGGTACTTGAATTTTAATTTAAAGAAACAGGAATATATTAATGCGCTAGGTGCCGCCATACAATTCACTTATGTCGTTTATATTTATGTGCGCTTGTGGTCTACATATGTGTATCATGCTCATATTTGCGTATCTTCTGTGAGAAAGCCATGTTCTTACTGTTGTGCTTCTTCTGTGTGTTTAGGTAACCTGTGCTTTTTTTCTTTTTTTTTTCATCTCTTCGCCTGTTCATTTTGGACCGCATCACAGGCTTGTGTACGTGTTCGGAACTCATTATTAAGTGTAACTGATCTTCGCCGCTTGTAATACTATGTTCCAGTGTGCCTATAGAGGTGTATGTGGGCTTCGCCTTTATCGCACCTTTATCGTGTACTGACGCAGCCCAACACTTAAGCCAGCTAGCGCACCGCATGACACGGGAAAAGTGGCACACACCTGAATTAACCCAACATCGATTCTATTCCCTCAATCCATCTAGCAACTGCGGCAGTTACCTGGGCTTCCGCGAAATTAGGAAACAATGCTGTGGCGCTTACGCTTGGGCGTCGCATTCCCCAATGCATATACGTGTTTGATTGGAATGGCTGATAGCGCCGAGTGCAATGCCTGCGGTGTCGAGGAAACCATAGAACATCTACTGTGCTTCTGGCCATCTTTTGAAAATGAAAGACATGACCTCTGCACAGCTGTAAATAAATTAGATAGAAAACCGTTCACCTTGAACAAGATCTTGGAACCATGGCCTCGCATTTCGTAGCTACAACATGCCACAAAAGCGCTAATGCGATATCTGAAAGCTACCGGATTGAGTCACCATCTATGATAGGAACTGAGTGACCATTCGATATCCCCAGTGGACTTTCTCTTCTTCTTTTAACCTTTCCCTCCCCTTTTTCCTTTCCCCAGTGTAGGATAGCAAACCAGGCCCAGACCTGGTTAACTTCCCTGCCTTTCATTCATCATTTGCTCTCTCTCTCTCTCTCTCTCATCAAATTGCTATGTCAATTTTCTGAACATCTGATGCTACTTATTTTACAATATTCTTTGTTTAATACTACTACGTGAAATGGAATGGCCGCCACTATTATAGGTGTCTAAATTCAACGTAAAACAGCGCAGACAACAGGGCTACGAGAAGACCACATGGGCGCTGACTATCAACTGCGGTGGTTGATAGTCAGCCCAAATTAGCACCCTTGGACTAAATCAACGTATTTTATTTTCATTGAGATAAAACCTGCCTGTCAGTTTTGACCAGACACTTCAAAAATCTTTTTATTATTATTTTGTACGCAACTTGAATTAAATTTGCACAGTTAATGTATTTTTACCAGCTGATCTCAAAAATGTAATTTTTTTCAGATGATAAATATTTTTTAGGATGTTCAAAACAGGGTCTTCTTTCCTTTAGGCCTAATTAGCTAATTCACAGCAACTTTCACGGCAACGCGCAGCAGGCGGATTTGTTTCTGAATGACCATAGTGCGTTGTAAGCTATAAATCGTTGTTTTAGGCCAATTTGAAGCGAAGTTATAGGTTGTCAAAGAAATAGAGAGAGTGAAGGCAAAGAGAGGAAAGGGCAGGGAGGTCAACCAGACGAGCGTTCGGTTTGCTACCCTACACTGGAGTTAAGCGAAAGAGGGAAAGAAAGAGGAAAAGAAGGAGGGGGTGAGCCCTGACTGCACGTGGGAGGATGCACTGGGACACTATAAACAATACCCCAACTGGTGCACTTCGAACACTGTACTAGTGCACGAATCGCTCTTCGTGCCAGTGACGGATGTGGCCACGGTCCGAGTATCTCTGACTCAGAGAACGTCTGGAATCCAATTGGCTTAAAGTTGTCCGGAAATGGAGGCGTTGTACGTCGTAGCGAGGTTGTCAAACTTAGTCATATCTTATACGTTGGGTAGTTGTCTACACCTGTGCTTTCCCTATCAATTCTTCGGCTTTCGCGCAAAACGACGACTTTTCCAGTCTTATTAAAGCTGATAATGTCGCGCAGCCGCTGTCAAGTCTTCGCCCTTACTCCTGTTCCGGCCCACTGCACGGAACTGGAAATGAGGGGCCCAGAAACAGGCACATTGGTCTTCCGCTTTTGTTGCGGTGCAGCCCGCGTTTCCTTTGTTCCGCAAACGCTCGAGAAGAAAGTGTTTCCGAATGTACGTCTCCTTCTCCACGCGACGACGGCATTCCAATCTGGCCAGGCCACAATGCAGAGCCATTCAACCATGACTTTCTGGGTTCCGTTAGCAACGATAAAACTATACACAAGCCGAACGAGGCATTTCTCTTCCTCCGCAAACGCAGAAACCGCTACTAACCTTCGGCTCGGCAGCGCATGTCTTGGTGCTCTCTGAGAGTGCCCCATGCTAACTCTGAAAGCCGCGACGTCTGTGCGTGTGTTTAGTACATCATGGTAGAAAATCCTGTATACAGAGGGACGACATCAACGCTGTGCGCACCGCAAGGATAAGATGGATGTGTCCGTTGTAAGAGCCTGCCGCTATTTCGGTAAATTAGTTAGGGGTCGGAGCTATCGCTGGAGACGGCCATTTTTCTTTAAGTGAATTTTTTTTCTTCTTTTCTTTTCTAACACCCTAATATTTCCCTGGCTGGATCGGCTTCTCGCCGTGTGCACCAGCTTATATGACAGGAAATATTGAACAGCAATATAGTGCCAGTGAGAGAAGCTCTGTTCTGTGTAATCAAACACACAAATCCCAACATAAACACGTCCATATAATGTTGGATCATAAACATCCCTTTAATGAAATACTCTTTAATTTTTAATGGAACTTTTATTGCATAAACGGGACTTTTAATTGAATAGCGCATGATTTCAACTCAACGGCTTCTGTGATTATTATTTTCATTTTATAATTCCGGCTGCCCTCGTGATGGGTCGCTGGATGTGCGTCACTGGGTATGTGCTCATTACTGGTCAATGCTTCAGAACGGGTATGTGTTACATCCGCAGCAAGGGGCCGACAGTAAATGCCAAGACGTGCCAAGACGTGTGCCGTACTTGTATAACTCTCTCCTCACCATGCTTCCTTCTACAAAGATCAAATAACGCTACAGGGGATCAGCGCGAAAAGACGAAGGACAAGAAGGGGAACGCACACCAGCGCTGGTGCATGTTCCCCTTCTTGTCCTTCGTCTTATCACGCTGTTCCCCTGTAGAGTATGTGCCGAGTAGCCCGAGCGGCCACTGTGTTGCAGTTTATCAAATAACGCCCTTATCTTCGTGGTAACACTGTGTCGACGTCTCGCAGTGTACTATAGATATTCCCGAATCAGTGTTGCATTTCGGCCTAGTATGATTTTTGAGACCGAATCCAGTATGAATCGAATAGTGCGAGAATCGAATCGAATCGAGTATTGAATAGCTTTCGAATAGTTTTCGAATAATTAACAGCCGTTATACAATTAATATGAAACGATGTTCACATCCTAGTATTCTTAATGTTAGCAAGTTCCTGTCGTTACATAGTACGTATGAAGCCTTGCTTACTACAAGCGCAAATAGAGCATTGGGAGCAACCAATACGTACTTTTTTTCGCATCCACGGGACTCTTCAGAGAGTCTAAATGATTGCTGTACAGTCTGTAAGGTATGGCTACCGCTACCTAAGCGATTTAGCCTGATCGACTACGCAAGTTCTCAGATTCTGTCCTACTATGCCCACGGGGACGAAAACTTACCGTACTTTTGCTCCAGTGTTATGCCTGATTGGGCGCCGTTGACGTTCTTAAATATTTGAAGAATATTCGAAAAGTATCCGAACAAATATTCGCATTTACGAATAGCGACTATTCGATTCGAACACCGAATCGAATAGGACATTATTCGATTCGTTATTTGAAAGTTTCGAATGGGCTACTAGTTTGTGAACGGTAAAATGCACAAACATTACATTGAAATTCTGGCCAGCGCAGTGCACAAACATTACCACTGTCTGAGATTTCACGTTGAATACGACGAAAAGAAAGACTTTTACACGCATTCCACTTAGCTGCGTTGCATTTATTTAACTGTTTTACGAAAGCGTCACCTTAGATGCCAACATGCGCTTTGACTTTACTTTCTAGAGCGCAGCTCTTAGTCGCCCGCTCCTGCTGGGAGCGTCGGCGCCCCTCGTAACCGAGCGAACGAGCACAGCGAAAGATGAAAGAGGAAATGCGGAGCCTAGCGGCGGGTGAAAGACGGCGATAGCCAAGAGAGCGCGAGGAGGAAATCGAAGGAGGAGGTGAAGCGGTACCATAAGGATGAAAGCAGAGGAGGAGGGTATGGCGAAAGCATGAGATGAAAAGCGTAGTTCCGCGCAAGAGGGACTCTACGGCGACGGTGGCTACGAGATTTCACCAGCCAATATATCGCGAAAGAAAAACGCGTATGGAGCTGCGCTCAAATGTCGCATAGGGAGTATCGTAATCGTCGGTCAATTTTTCTTTTCTTTTGTCTCTGGTAGAGGCGCTTGTGGCAGTGTTTTGCTTTTATATGTATAGTTATTCTTCGTGGGCAGCCTGATTTTCCCTATCGGCGAAGTTTACATCTTGAAGGCGAATTTCGTTTTCAGCAACGAAGAATAGATTCAGGGAAAACCTTGTACGCTTTGTTTGTATAGCATACTCCTGCCATATACTCCGAATGGCAAGATGGCGCATGGATCCCCATGAAAAAGGAACCTCTCCTGCAAATCAAACAATATTCAGGGTCATTAAAGATGCTCTCTCTCTCTCTCTCTCTCTCTCTCTCTTTTTTTTTTTTTTATCTACAAATGGACAAAAAAGAATTACTTTCACGTCTTTGTAAAGGACTGTTCCATACAGGAAGACGTTGATAAATGTTGTGGGCCACATATCGGGTGCCTCAATTTTAATGGTCCCAAAGGCACACCTCCTGTGACAGGAAAGGGAGGGCGGTGGTTGGGGCTTTACTCAGAGCGCGAACGACGCTTTCTACCCTCCCCGTTCTCGTGGAATGATATACCTCAGTGTGAGCTCATAATGGGGCAAGGGACAGAAACGATGCAGTAAATGCTATATACACCGGCATTGTCACGTTTCCCTTAAGTGTAAAGTAAACATGAAAGGTACGAGCGTGAGCAAACAACAGGGGGTGCTTGTCACTGCTTACGAGGCCATCACAGGCTCCTTTTATGTCTCGGAGCTGACACAGGAGATGCGCGATTGGAGCTCGGGAAAACACGGTATGGCGGCCGAAGCTTCTGAAAAGGCTACTAAGCTGGTGAGAGGGAGGCGGATAAACAACGTATTTGGCGCTGACAATGTTGTTCGTATCGTGGGAAACATAACTCGTCAAACAAACTAGACGACCGAGTATTTCTTTTTCTTTTTTTTACTTCCTTTCTTTCTTTCTTTCTTTTTTTTTTTCATACGCGAAGAGCAAGTACGCCGCTTCTATCTTTACGCATGTTCGTTACGCTCCCCGTTCAGAACTGTCGCAATCTTAATGAAGCCATCTTAATATACTGAAGTTGCAGACATCGTAAACTTGCACAGAGAACCGTCAATTTATACGGTCGAGCCACCCTGAAAGATATTAGCAGCAACACCGTGGCAGCGAGGCAAAGATGGCTGTTGTAGACCATGTCCCAGGACAGTTGACCGGTACTCGGGAATTTGTTCACAGCATGAAGGCTCCATATCCGCTTCGATTTACAGGACACGAAGCATGCAAGCACGGGCAGCGGATAGACAGACAGAACCTGCAGATGCGCTGCACTACGCTTAACTAACAGTACTTTGTATTTTCTTAGGGTGCTTGTAGCTTAGCGATGTGATAAAGTTGGCAGCTGTTCGTAGTTTATCTTGTGCTCAGTTTTATACAGACACACCGTATGGACGAACACATAAATGGCACGAAATTCGTGTGTTTAATTCATGTGTAGCGTTAAGAACGGCGTTCTACTCAGGCGACTAGGTGGTCCCGTCGTCGCAGGCTGACAAGAATGGCATTACAATGCTGGATTTGCTGGCACCAGCGTTGTAAAAATCTCTAGCTCTTCGGAGACCTGTTAAACGGGCATGTGTTCACCAAGCACGGATTAATTAGTGGTGCTCAGCCTGAGAGCGCGACGACAAGACAATTTCCGTGACTTCTGAACTTTTACCAAAAAAAGCGTGTTCAAAAGGGTCGCTCAACATTTGCAAACAGCCCAGTCTGACCATAACTCATAGCCAGCTAATTGCGGGTGCTTAGAGGGGCAACCTTCTTCATGTCGTTGCATTCACTAGGCACTTAGAGAGGTGCCTTACCTTTTAGCGATTCTCTAGCGCAGTTAACCTATTTCCGTCGAATAGTCAGGAGAATTAGTTTTCAGTTCCCGCTGTATTCCTTGCCACCTCGTGAACAATAATGTCGCCCGCATGTTATCGTGCTGACTCTTCCCCTCGAAACTAGAGTCCTACGACGGTTTCGGATCACCTCATTGACTGCAAGCTACATCACCAGGTTCCATTGTCTAGGAATCTCGAAACGGCCGAGAGTTTAAATACAAGACACCATGCGTATTCCGTGTGTGCTCTAGAATAGTCTTGTAACTATGGGGGCTCGAAAAAGCTCTCGTAAATATGTAAAATAAGCCTTTCGTTGTGACGACCATCTTCCGGCCCTTAACTCTTCGCCAGAAATACGTTCTCGACGATGGAGACGGACGACGTCGTGGGCCCACTTAGTTAACTTCGTGTGACGCTCCGGTAGCCTAGACCAGCTACATCTCTTAAGACGCTCCGATGTGGTAGGCAAGTGACTTCTAGGAGTGACTCCAGACTCCCACACGAGACTCGTACACGGCCTATGTCTGTGTAGTGCCTTAGCCTAACAACATAAATGAACTCTTTCGTTACCGCGAGAAAATGGTCGTTTGTTGTAGGTCTCGGAAAAAGAAATTTATCACTACTAATAACATTCCAGCACATATTGCAGCATAGCATATGGTACATAATGAAATGCTCTTTCCAAAAACAAACGTTGCAAAACAAAAAAAAATATTAGGTAAAACATAAAAATTCTAGGAACCGCCATTTTTGCTGCCAGTTGATAAAAACAATAAAAAACATATCTAGAAAAACAATAATATCAGAGGAAATTCAGAATATGCCTTTCAAAGATAAATAGCCTAGGAATAGTGTCTGAAAAAGTAAATGCCCAGTACACCGCCGTTCTTCCGATACAAAAAAGAGACTAAGAACGGAACATCGCTCATGCCATGCGGTGAAGCGGTTCCTGGATTTTGTGAAACATAAGTGCACTTCGCACCTTTCACACAAAAAGGTCTCGTGTTTCTTCAACTTTGTGTTCCTTGTAACACATTTGCAGTTCCACCTTTTCGGTACCTTCTGCGGATGGTTCCTATGAGAAGCGAAGGAACGTAGTTCACCAATTCATCTGGAGTCATGCACCTCTTTGCAGGACCAATCGCCCTCAGCGTAGCTGGGCATCTACAGAATTATGCATCTAAGCATATCTGTTTGCATTTTTCCAGATTTTCTTTATCACCTCTGCAGAGAAGAGGAGTAGAAAGAAATCCCACGCCGTTGTAAACTGTATTGCGCTACTCTGTAGTGCTGGGCTGAGATGTGCTACGGGCGGCCTTCTTGGCGTGAACGAAAGTTTCCTGCCGATGGCAGCACATCCCGACCAAGCGAAGTATGCACCTTGAAGATAATCAGTAGAGCTCTCAGATCGTGCAAAAAGATCGGCAGGTAAGCGTGCCCAAGGAAGCAGACCGCTCAAGGCCGTAAAGAAAACTCGCCGGTGAACAGCTGCGAATTTCCCAGGCTTACTCAAAATATCGTCGCCGTCAGAGCTTAAACCTGCTTTGCTGTCATCTTCGGAATCATAAATAGAGTCCTCACCCCCAAATTCAAGTGCGGATGCAGCATAGTTTCGAGAGCAACGCTTTTCTCGAAACGCAGCCGCGCGGGACGACGTCATGCACAGAGAACTGTCAATTTATACGGTCGAGCCACCCTGAGAGATATTAGCAGCAACACCGTGGCAGCGAGGCAAAGAAGGCTGTTGTAGACCAGTCCCATGACAGTTCACCGGTACTCATGAGTTTATGCACAGCATGAAGGCTCCATATCCGCTTCGATTTACATGCAGGACACAAAGCATGCAAGCACGGGCAGCGGGTAAATAGACAGACCCTGCAGATTTCCTTGTGTCCTTGTCTTTTTCGCGTTGTTTAACCTCAGTTCTAAGCATGAACCAACTAGCCCTCATCAAGATCTTACTCATGAGAGCGAATTTCGATAACTGCGCAGGCACACGGGCAGCACCCCTCACCGGTATTTCACGAGAGAAGCGAAATATAAAGTCTTGGAAACTGGTTGGAAATGCCAGGTCCACATGTTGGACACGCAGTCGACCTTCAGAAATACACATCAGTAGAATAAAATGACTCGGACTCCAAACTAACGATCATTAGTGAACAGCTGGAGTCATTTTCGGGTAATTATCACCGCTCAGCACTGTTGGACGACAGAGCTGGCGATATAATTTAATCGTTGACTTGCTGGGAGTCATTCGAGTACAAAATATTGATGCTAGTGCGGCGTAATCGTAAGCGGCATGCTTTTTTCTCGAGTGCGACAGAGGGTGACAGCCACGCCCCGTTTTGCTGCAACATACGCACATTTATTCGCAAAAAGGTCCGTGAAAAATCACAACATCGCCGGAGCGGGAAAATTTAAACTGATTCTGAAAGTTTAGTGCCTGTACTAACTACTGCATGACCTTAAGTGAATAAGAAACGGTTAAAACATGTAGAAATCAGCGATTTAAAGCATCGATTAACTGTGATCGATTTGAATAGGCGTGTTAATGAAAGAGTTAAACTTTCATTTTTTTTACGCGGTAGACATTAGTGCAACCAACAACAATTTAAAACCTGGTGCAATGTCGCTGCGAAGAGCAAGAACTTCACTGTTGTGGTGCTTAACGGATGCGACGGTGCAGCAAAAATTGCGAGAAAGGATGTCTACGTGCATTTTCTTTTTTTCAACGACGTATACTCAACACCAGACCCGCCACCCACTCCGAACGCGCCTTATGATACATTATGCTGTTACATTTGTGAAGTGAAGCCAAAACAGAAAGCATCAAGCATGAAAGACATGCTAATCCAAAAATATTGCCTGCGGTCACCAATCGCGACTATTCCCCGTGTGTCGCACTGTCATTGGCAACACCACACCACCCACTCCTCACCCAGCCTCCGCGTTGAACAAGAAGGAAAACCTGGACTTTTACTTTTATTAACATGACTATAAACAGTGCTCTTTACTGCTCCGCTCTTTGCCCGGCCTTGTACTGGCGATAAATCGATCGCCACGAGATTCGGAATTCCCCGGGCTGTAATTTACAATCTCATCTGACGGGAAACAGTGCTCCTGGCGAAACCGGGATGCAATCTGCCCGCGCCGCTCTCCCCGGCATCTCACTCGCCGAGGGTCATTAGTTCGCCGTTATACCGGGTGATCCCCGCAGCAGATTGTTTAACGTTTGCAGGAAAACTTTTCGTGAGAGGTTACCTGACACGACTCGCTGTCCTTACCCTGTCGAAAGCTGCTCCTTTTGCTTTTGAGTCGAGTGTGATTTGGTATCGGTTGCTATTCTTGCTTCTTCTATCGTTTACCAACCCAAGTTCTGAAAATTGCGCTTTTCTTGCGGCAACATTAAACGCACACTTATCCATCCTTCGCATCATTAATCATTTATTTGTGCCTGTGGCAGATCGTGTATTTTCACTGCGCTATCAAGTTGTACTCTAATTAGGAGTCGTCCAAGTCATCCAGGATCATTTTACAAATGCAATCATCGAGCGCGTGAGGCAACGTACAACTTACGTTCGAAGTGGAAGAGTCAGAAATCTCGCGTGCGCTTTCACAGCTTACACAACAAATCAAAATTCGATCTTCCCAGCTTTAGCAACGGGAAACTTCTACAGGAAAGCCCGCATGAAGAAATTTGCGAACACCTTGCAATTTGAATACTCTGTTGTATACATTTCTTCATGGTGACTGCGCCCCTCCATTTCCTACTTGTATTGTGCTTCAATGTCTATAGGTTTTCTTACATCGAACAGCAGCTGGAGTTGAGCGCCACGTTCCTCAGAAATTTACACGAAGAGGAATTGCATGATGCGATCGGGCAAAAAGAACTGGGGGAGGGAGAGAGGAGCTGTTGTACTTCTTTCACGCAGTTCTGTCTCTAAGCTCGAAACTAGTATGTAGCTCTTTCGTTCTTACTGTTCAAAAGAATGCAATAACCAATGCTACATCTCTTCATCATTGTGCTCGTGTCAAAGAAAGCCCCGGAAAAATTGACATTGACTCTCTGTTTGTTCGTGCTTCCTAAAGCACGTATTCGGCGTGAATTGCAGGCTGCTGCCGCGTTTTCGTTGAATCCGCCTACTTTTTTTTCGCGCGATGGTTTACGAAAGGGGCCTTGCGCGGGACGCCCACTCGTAGCCCCCCTGCGTAGCTGTCTCCTGTAATCTCTCTCTCTGCAAGAGAATATTTATCGTCTTTGTTGCTATGTTCTTGTGTCTTTTACAGAGAACAGCTGTCTCGGCCACCCTCGACACAGATTTAGTCTGCTGCTCCCCTTCCGCTACCCCTCCTCCTCTTCTCCACGCCTCAAAACCTCTAACCCATCATCATCTTTACTGAGGGCGCCTCGCTTCCCTTAGCAACCACTGGAAACTGTTGTACAGCGCTTGTCACACCGTGTCATGGCTCATGCGCGCGAAATACAGAAAACGTTGCAGACCAGAAAAAGTGAGTGAGTGAGTGAGTGAGTGAGTGAGTGAGTGAGTGAGTGAGTGAGTGAGTGAGTGAGTGAGTGAGTGAGTGAGTGAGTGAGTGAGCGAGTGAGCGAGTGAGCGAGTGAGTGAGTGAGTGAGCGAGTGAGTGAACGAGTGAGTGAGTGAGTGAGTGAGTGAGTGAGTGAGCGAGTGAGTGAACGAGTGAGTGAGTGAGTGAGTGAGTGAGTGAGTGAGTGAGCGAGTGATTGAGTGAGTGAGTGAGCGAGTGAGCGAGTGAGTGAGTGAGTGAGTGAGTGAGTGAGTGAGTGAGTGAGTGAGCGAGTGAGTGAACGAGTGAGTGAATGAGTGAGTGAGTGAGTGAGTGAGTGAGTGAGTGAGTGAGCGAGTGAGTGAATGAGTGAGTGAGTGAGTGAGTGAGTGAGTGAGTGAGTGAGTGAGTGAGTGAGTGAGTGAGTGAGTGAGTGAGCGAGTGATTGAGTGAGTGAGTGAGCGAGTGAGTGAGTGAGTGAGTGAGTGAGTGAGTGAGTGAGTGAGTGAGTGAGTGAGTGAGTGAGTGAGCGAGTGAGTGAATGAGTGAGTGAGTGAGTGAGTGAGTGAGTGAGCGAGTGAGTGAACGAGTGAGTGAGTGAGTGAGTGAGTGAGTGAGTGAGTGAGCGAGTGAGTGAACGAGTGAGTGAGTGAGTGAACGAGTGAGTGAGTGAGTGAGTGAGTGAGTGAATGAGTGAGTGAGTGAGTGAGTGAGTGAGCGAGTGATTGAGTGAGTGAGTGAGCGAGTGAGTGAGTGAGTGAGTGAGTGAGTGAGTGAGTGAGTGAGTGAGTGAGTGAGTGAGTGAGTGAGTGAGTGAGTGAGTGAGTGAGTGAGTGAGTGAGTGAGTGAAGAGGAAAGCGATCAGAAAATAATTATAAACAAACAAATATTTAAGTGAAAGTCCATGTGGACACACCGACAGAGGAATGTTCAACAACGATCGCAGTCAATATTGAAGGTTAACTGCTTCTTCAAGGCGCCTAGTAACAAGAGCTTTAGTGGCCTTTGCATGCGTGAGTACTTCCAGCGTTTTCTTTCCTGCACAGGCTGTCGTCTGAGACAGGCTAGCACGCCGCCTTCCAGGTTATAAAGCGCAGGGCAACCTCACAAAACAAGTGCTACAGTATAGTATCTTCCCACGTTCAATAGTTTCACGATAAGCTGTTTGGCAATTCCGATAAGGAACGAAGAAGCGTTCGCCAGTGCTAAGCCAAAGTATAGGTGCAACACAGTAAAGCTGTTTGGAGGTTGATTCTTCGGCTCCTTGCTCTTCATCCGGTCGCAAAGTGACGGAGGGTGTATCACAATAGGCCATACCAGTTTTCCGCACTTGAACGCGTAAGCCAACTTGACGAAAGTAAGCACGTCACACACAAAAAAAGATATGTTTGTTTAAAAATCGATAGCTGTGCAGTTCACATTTTCTTTTCTGTTCTTGCTCTTCGCCTGCAAAAACCTTTGCACAATTTTTATGCTTACACAATTACTATTTGCCATCTTCGAAAAACAGTTCATCTTTTCATTCCAAACTGTCGTTGACTAGCTGATGTTAAAATTGATTTATAGATCATTCCTTCGGGCACCGTTGCCAAAAACTTGATAGAATATCAAAACTTGAGATTTGATATTCAATGAATGCGCTCGATGCGCACGACGCAGGCTGCCATTATCTCTTTCACTGGAGCTTGAAGTCGGTGCTTGACAACGAGAGGTTTGCAAATACCAGATGGCACTCTTTGTCCCTCGCGCCTTCACTTTCAGTAAGCAAGCTTTTCATCGACAGATTTATGTCGCCGTAGTTGCGGAGTCCGTTCGACAGCACAACGGGACGTGGATTTAATTACAACAATTATGTGCTCCAAGAGAACTTGGAAAGACTCCTTCTTAGAAAACTGGAGACTGGAAGGATATTTACATAATGCATCATATGCGTTAAAGCTTCTAGCTGCCAAGCAGCCTTAGGCACCCATTAGCCTAGTATAATTAGCGTCAGAAACAGTTTTAACTACAGGCACCTAATGCAATAAGGAAGCGCCGTCAATAATTGTTTTGTCGGTGTGAGAAGGAACCGAGCCATATTGCGATAAAAAGGGTGAAACGAAAATTGCTTCTTACAATGCGAAATCAAAGACAGAAAGTGCAAGCTGGAATTTGGTGTATTGATGACGTGCCTTGCGACGCGACGGAGTATTTCAGCCTGCCTATTACGGATATTTTGATACACTGCCGGTGTACTAAGGACATTCGGACACGGATTTCAACAGTGTCCCGCCAAATCGCACATTTGTTTCGTCCATTCCAGAAACCAGCGGTGTTCTGATATTTATCTGGATCCGCATATACTCAAATAAATACAGGAGCACACAAGTTCAAATTTGGATTTTTTTTACTCAAATATGCTGTTATAAAAATTCATTCTTCCTATTTATAAGCTTTAGCTGAATTCAAAAGGAAAGGTAATGATGTAAACCTAAAAAAAAAGTTGCTACGTATGTTCGTATGTAAAACAAGGTCAAATACACTTCACCTTTACACTGTACAAATAAACTTTATAAACAAATACCGGTCGTTTCCGCGACTACTGTCCCCATAAGCGCCGACTACAGGGTGGGGGGAGGGGGCCTCTATGGGCCGAGCAACTCCGGAAAACTCCGGAGGGGGCTGAGCCCCCCCCCCCCCCCCGCTCACACCCAAAATGTCATTACCAGAGTTTTGTCACCCACATCATTTGACGTCTCTTTCGACTCGCCTCGACCTTCTCACCTAAAATTTTATTGTGGCTAATAGCTTACTGCACCATTGCTGGCTCGGACGTTCACGGCTTTTAATTCATACTTTCGCTTTATTTCTGCAAATTCTGACAATAGGAAGACCAGCGCATTCGACGCTCTAGCGGCGGCTACCTCGTCCGTATTTCCTCATTTAAACATTATTTTAAGTTTCCGCTGTGAACACCATGCACATACACAATACATATAAATATTCATATAATGCAGTTTATTATATTTTTGACAGAGAAGGAGGTAGCCAATTAAAAGTTATTCCTAAAGGTATGACTAGCTTGTGCCTAGAGAATCAATATGTTGCTGTATGTTCACCTCGCTTCAATTTGCTTTGCGTACTTTTTCGATCCTGAAAAAAAAAAAACCTGCAGACTTCAGTGACCCCTTCGGCAGAGCCTTTTACCAACGGTGTGTGAAATGCACATGAATGATATGTGTCTCAGTGTTGCTTCTATTTCCAGCGAGCAATGCTAACGACTCATGAAAAAAAACTCTTCTAATAATTTACAACATTTATAAGGTACGAAAACATCGTCACCTGCATGCAGAGGTCATAAATATATCCGGGGTGTCCCAATTAACTACCATGCAACCAGATTTAGAAAAAGAGCAATTGCGTTACTCGGAGAAAACCTAGTGCATATTGTTTCCGGTACAGTGGAGTAGCTGCCAGTAACTTTTTTCATTACTGAGATTTAGGGGTGAGGGGTGAGGGCATAGCCGCACGCCACGTCACACTCGCTCTTGGAAGCCTGTGTTATCCGCGCGTTCCTTGTGCGCGCAAGCTCTCGCCTGTGTTCAGACTTCGCCTTGGTGATCGCTATGAAGAAATTAATGCATTAAAAAACAATAAATTCGAAAGGAATAACATTGGTTTTAGAGAGTTTTGAACCTACGATCCCACCCTCAGGAGCTCAGTGTCTTATCCACTGGGCTGGTCAAGCGTCTTAACGCGCTCGCTAGACCGCGAGGGGTTCACAACTCGAAGGACCTCTCAGTGGCGTTCAACTGGACATTAATGTTTCGCATTCACAACTCACAAGAAGTGCTTAGATCTCCTCGGATTTCTTAAGTTCTTTGAGTGTACTAAAACTATCTTCTTATGTTTTCAGACAAAGGCAAGGCGCATAATGCCTCAAGAACAATGTTTATAATTTTTCGTACAACTTACGGCAAACTTGATGCGCAAAATCGTGGTTAAGTACAGAATAAAAGTGTTGAATACCTGCAGGCTTCTAACTCTTCATTGCCTTTTTTTTTGCACGCCATGTTAAGCGGGTTATGTCAGTAAGCGGTACGGAAAGCCGTCCGTACCCTTACCGAAACATACCATGCGTAATGATACACTACATGCCGAAGAATGTAAACGGGAGGATGTCCACCATGGAAGCTTGATCGATAAACCACCGCACGCGCAATGCAGAAGGTGTGGGTTCGCCTCCCACCTGCAGGAAGTTGTCTTTTTCGACCACTTTTATTTCAATTTAACTTATTATTTCTGCCATTTCAATACAAAAAAAGATAACTTTGGGATATATTATGTGCCAAAATCACGATGTGATAATGAGGCTCGCCATGCGTGCCAGCCACGTATGGCGCACTGTGCGCACTGTGCTCATTTGAATGCGAAACACATCAAGAACATTGTACGTGTATGACAAATGCACAACCTTCGTGGGGGCACACCACGATGGAAATTGGTCAAAGACCTCCACAAACACTGACGACCTAAAATTGTCCAACTTTCAAGTTGAGCTCTTTCATCGCCATACTCTGACACAAAAAAGCACAAAGGGCTGTTCAGATAGTTAGCCACTTGCCCTCAACTGGTTAAGTTTCCTAATCTGGTTCCATGCTTCTTCCTTTTAAAAACATACAGTTAGCTAGGGCCAAGTGTCAGTTCTTGAAGCGGTAGTGCGGCTCTGATGTGGTCAAGTTGCTCAAGTCATCCATACTTTTCTTGGCAGCTGATGTGATGATCCCGTCGACACTCTTCACAGTTCGTCTTGTCAGTTCTTGTAGCTCTTGACTCATAAGACCAATAACCCACTAAATAGCCAAGCGTCCCTTTCCCGCATTTGAAGAGATTGCTTTGGCTACGAAGTCTTCCAAGTAGCTGCTCAAACGCACGCCCCTGATTGTGATGATTGCTTCTTGTGGCATCAATGTGTTACCCTTGTGCTGAGGGTGTTCTGTGTAGGTAAGTTTCTCCACAATGTAAATCTCATTATAGAAGGTCAGGTTTCTTGACACCAAGGTCATGGTACACCGCGTGGGATCTACCACAGAGTGTTCGCTAGCATAGCAGGTTTGGTCGGCACCCATAATCATCTGTTCCCATGCAGGAAATCCCCACGCTGTGCTGATAAGGCGATGACTCTTGAGGATACCATTGCGCATCTGCCTGTCTACCACATCAATGCCAGTCACAACAGGGTTCATTGGATTGGGATATTTCCGCCATTCAGCCTCGGCACCAGTCTCCCATTGATGGTTGAATGTACGTTCTGGCGTCAAGATCTTCATTTCAAGCGTTTTTTTTTTTCAGCAGTTGACGTTCAATAACCTTTACAAAAGCCTTGAAATGCGAATGTCTCCTTCAGGTGCTTCAAATCCAAGAAAGAGTGTCGTTTTTGAATGAATCGCGACTAGCTGTCAACGTGAGTCAATCAGAGGGTGGCTCCGGAATAATTTTGATAGCCTGGCGTTCTGTATAACGTGCAACTAATGCATGGTATACGAGCGTTCTTGCATTCCGCTCCCACCGGAATGCGGCCGCCGCGGTCGTGATCGAACCCGCGACCTCGAGGTCAACAGCGCAACGCCATAGCCACAGAGATACCGAGGCGGGTGGCAATTTCCCCTGTTGTTTTCCCTGGCTGGGTTGTGTGTTTGTCCGACTATGGGGTCGACCAACAAAAACAAGGCCCTTTAAGGTGAAACGCGAAAACGCTTGTGTACTTGGACTTAGGTACGCGTTAAAGAAGCCCAGGAAGTCTAAATTAATCCGGAGTCCCCCACTACGGCATGCCTCATGATCATGTCGTAGTTCTGTGATTGTTTATTAAATGATGAGCAATGGGAAAAATAGGCCTGGTAAGGCCCGGCTATCTCAGTCATCAAAACATAAACTCGAGCCATTAAGGAATGTCTGGCACGTAAAAATCCATTTCTTTCTTTATTTACTTATTTTTTTTTTTTTGAACAAAAGTCCCTCAGATCTTCTTATTCTTTTCCGTCAACTTTAGACTCCGTCATACTAAGCTGAGTCTTTCAAGCAAATCAAGCGTGGTACTTTTCGAGTGCCCCTTTTGTTTATCCTTCCATATTCCGTTCGGCGGTTTTTCTGGTTGCTTATCGTCGAAGACAAATTCTCGTGTCGTTTGAAAAACGCATTAGTAAACCTCTATACCGTGCCTTACCACAAAACAGCGCCTTCGAAAACAATCTATTTTGGTTCTCCCCTCCGCGCCCTTCTTTTCTCTCTCTCTCTCTCTCTTGTCTCAGGAGATGACTTGGCCCGAAAAAAATCGAGGGCTCTGTTCCTCGGCGCCCGAGAAATGAGGGCACCTGGCGGTGAAAGCTCCGATAATGCGAAGGCCGGGGCGGGTACAAGCACAGTCGAGCGCCGTGTTTGTAGCAGCGCTCCGCACGTTCGTTCGTGCAGTTCGAAACAAAATAGTTCCCTGCGGGCCGCCTTTTGGATTGCGACTCACCGTACTTTGCACTGCATCTCAAGAACACTGCTGTAAGCGCGCCCCGACGGCAGGCGCGTTAGGGAGATGGAATCTTCGACACGTTTAAACGAAAAGTTCGCGCTTAGGAGGCCTCGTTAAGTGGTCGCTAATATTCTATCGTGACAGTGATGTTTATTTATTTATTTATTTATTTATTTATTTATTTATTTATTTATTTATTTATTTATTTCTGGTGTAGTGCGTTAAAGCCCGCATACGCCGCATGTAAACGCTTATCGAATGTGGCAGCAGAAAACACGCACCTACTTCAAGTAATTATTGTAGTTTTTATGTGCATGTTAACCACATTGTTTTACAAACCTACGTACTGTTTGACAATGGCATGCGACTTGCAGATAACAATCTGTGCGCGCGCGCTGGCACACCGATTTCTTAATTAAATTGCGCATTACGTTCGACGAACGATATACCTAATTTTATTTGTTTTATTTCACCGTCTTTTTCTGTGCCGCTATGTGTGTGTACCCATTGTTCGTCAATCCTCCAGCATGGGTACGTGCCATTGTGACACAAGGGGCACTGAAACCATAGGTGTGGCAAGATATATGTGGCACTACTCGGTTCCGTATACGCCTGTCCTCGCCATTCTTTCCCCGACAAGCATCACAGAAAGCCTTCGTACTCGTGACACCGCTGCGTAGACGCCTCACACTATGCGTCCGCCTGATTTGGTGGTGTCTGTTGAGCATAGCTTGTGAGCGGTGTAGCGCATAAACACGGAAACTTTCATGACATTAAAGTTGCGACCTTTGTGTTAGATAAAAATAAGCATTGCACGAGGGTGCACGCTGCATACGCTCAAAGTATATATTAGCTGCATAAGAGGTTAACTTTGTATGGATAAGTATGGATATTGGCTTAACTTCACAAGCTCGCACACAAACATTGCTCTGGTGGAGTGTTCCTCAACGAAAACATAAACAATTATGGCAGAAACTACTCTATAGCGCTTTTATTGGCCCTTAATTAGCGAGAAATATGAGGCAGAGATAAGGATTAAACCAGCATACCTCGCGGTAACGGTTACCTGGCAGCTGAAAATCGATAATTTGTTATTTAACTTTGCTTTACCTCGTAATGACTTTACACATTTTGTAGTCTAAATTTCTATAAAGCTCACAACTTTTCTAATTCGCGAAATATGCCGTGGAGTATGTCGACTAAAGGAATTGAAAAATGGGCGCCAAACTGACGTATGCAACCTTGTGCGCAGTGATGTAGCCAGGAGAGGGTGGACACACTGGGCACGTGCCTCGTCACCCCCCCCCCCCCCCCCGCTCCTGAAATTTCTGTGTTATTATGCAGGATGCACAGCCCCCCTCCTCCTCCCTCTGCCTCTCACCCTTCCTGATCCAGCTCAAGCGCGTGCCGCCCTCTACCCTCCCCCCCCCCCCCCCCACCTCCGCCAAAACAAAAGAATTTCCCCTGTGATGCCGGTAGTGCAACAATGACTTCGAAAATAAATTTGTCGATCCGTATCCAACGATTATAGCCATCTGAAACATTAGAACTGAGTTAGGCCTACCTGTTCGTCTTGTGCCTAAGCCCGACACTCAGGGCACAGCCACGCGAGGTGATAAGCGGCCCCCGTAGCCGCATGAGCCGGAAACTTAGGTGACGTTCTATGAGTTCATGTTGTCGATACTAAAGCCCAGGTGATAGCAGGTGTCAGGGCCGCCCCAGCACGAAGCCTCTGAAGACACGCTTCCTTCATCTGAGACACATTGCGGAGGAGGAAGCAGGGACATACGGGCTATCGGTGCATGTCTGTCCCGTCGGAAAATGGACTTGCGGGGTTTGGAAGAGTGCTCGGTGGTCAAAAGCAGTGAGGCTATCAGTGTGTTCAGATAAGAATTGCGAACAAGCCAGTAGCTCGTTCAAGTAGTTTGATGGACTCCAATCATGGCACTGTGTCCAAAGCTGAGGTGTGATGACCTGTTTGGCCTAGGTGTTTGTTGCCATGTCTGCAGCGTCTTGCTAACTCTCTTCAGCCTGTCAGATACTACGTTCAATAACGCTTAGTACTGTGCTGATGGACTCCGGGCCATCGGGAATTATCTGTAGTCACAGTAACAATGAATGTGTTCTTTCGGTAGCATGTGGGCGTGTGTACTTATTTCTGGTATGACTTGCATTTACGAATAATACCTGTTTTCTCGTGGAATAGCCAGTGTAAATGTGTACACCGCGCAAGGCTTACCGCTAAACAGCACCATGACATCAGTGTCAATCTTTTGCAGTGAATTACGAAACATGTGGCGCAATTGTAAAAAAACGGTAGGTGATGTTCCGTCAGAACGTTGGGCTGGCGCACTTATGTTTGAACTGCCTAAAGCAAGATATGAGGTAGAAAAGGCGCATGTCAATTTCTAATGAACTACCGCGATCTTTACTTTAGCAAAAGCTTGAGGTCAATAAAATAGGAACAAAGGCCAAATAACAAGACGTTTTGGATTTGTATGACTCGCCTGATTCCTATTCCCGCAGTGCAGTCACGGTCATCATTACCGGAAATGCTAAACTATGTTTTGCTTGTGAACCTATCTAAAAGCTTTGGTATTGTTACCAAAACTGTGAGAGTGGCCGCGAGGGAGGGAGGGAGGGAGGGAGGGAGGGAGGGAGGGAGGAGAAGGAAGGAGAAGGAAGGAAGGAAGGAAGGAAGGAAGGAAGCAAGGAAGGAAGGAAGGAAGGAAGGAAGGAAGGAAGGGAAAGAGAAAAACAGAAGGCAGGGATAGAGAATAAAGCAATGAGTTTCCTAAATTTATTTTCAAAACAGACACAACACTTGTGTTAATGATGACTCTAAACAGTCCATTTAACAAAGTTAAAAAAAATTGGCTGAGGTTTAACTTTTGTAAACTTAGTTATCACGAGCGACAAGTCTGTTTGACTTGGTTTTGCAAAGTCTACGCACACAGCGTTCCATATAAAATTAGATCACAGTGTTTCGCATACGTTACACACGCTGTCGAATGGGTTGTCCGTGAAGTCGCGGTGAAACCTGACTTTCGCAGTCGAGCTTGCCGCCAGCCGAAGGGTGTCGTTCGTTTATATCCATCCAAGGAGACGAAGCTTGTATCCACAGCTTGGTCTCCTTCTCCTTGTTGTTCTTCGTATTGCCGAATGACAGCCGCGATTGCAGTAGCTTCGATCTTCGCACGGTTCCGCGTTTGGTAAGCTTCTATACAACGTGCTAATCTGACCTCCCTTTGCTCCGGCGTTTCAGCCGGCAACTTCGCCTTTGCTTGAGATTTCGTAGCCTGCCGTCTAGCTATACCTACTGGATCATTGGATTCAGCTTGAGCTGAAGCGCACGCACCGACGGCCCAGCCGGCGCGCCATCCACGGCGAGTCTGAGCGACCAAGCCCGACCAAGCGCCGGCCAAGCAGCCGTTAGGCACCTCTATAGTCCGACGTTATCGGCACGCGGCGAACATCGCTCGACGCAGGGCGCATCGGAGGGCGTTGGCCGCGTCCGGTTACGTTGGCTGCGCCAGCGCGTCGAACCACCGGTCAAACTATAGACGCTGTTGCTCTCGCCAACGTGACGTAACGTGTGCTCGCACTCATGCTACGTCGGACCATTGGGGGCTGGATGGGATGGATGGATCTTATGAGCGTCCCCTTTGAAACGGGGCGGTGGGTTGCATGCGCCACCAAGTTCTTGCTATTATACTGCCTAATGTCCTACCTAGGTTAACAAAGAAAAAAAAGCCACTATGAATTCCCATAACTAAATTTTCTGACCCTCTATGGTGAACTTTGTTTTCGTACGTCACCATATTTTGTCGTTTCCCTACTTTTCTTCCACCAATCTTCCGATCGCCTCTTGCTCATCTCCCCTACTGCGGACATCTTTACTTTCCCCCTGCTCTCGCTGAATCCAAGGGCTTCAAGGAGGCCAGTGGGGCCTAAATCGATCTTTACATTCTAATAAAACATGATCCATCGTTTGCCTATATAGTTTTACCGCAGCAAGCACGTGCTTCTTCTTCCTTCTTATATCTCGCTTTATAGGTACGTGTTCTAAAGCATCCTGATCTCGTTTTGAAAAGTAATGGGCGGGCGAGGACTTACGGAGTCGCCATCTGTCGGAAGCGCCTCTGTTGCGTAGTATGAGGGATAACGTGGCGCGCTCCTAATAGGTTTGGCTTACGGCGTTCAATAAAAACACCACGCGGCAGCCTTTCTGGAGATTTATGTAAGTGCTCTTAAAACGAGGGAAGTTTTTTACTGCCAAAATAATAATCTTGGCCAAACTGAAGGCGCAGAATCGTTTACAGACGCTATATCTTTACCGAATATGTACAGTGAACGCCACTGCGCGCGGTCGCCACGATGTAATCTCCCGAACCGGCTTCTTGCGTGAAAGGTAGGCAGGCGCTGAGAGCAAACTATAGTTATAAATGTGAAATACGTTCTTATAGTGGGCTGTCTGTATAACTGAATGGCGCAATAAAGAATGAATCCTCAATGCAGCGATCGCATGGGTTCGCAGCGACCGCATGCATGCCTGCATGCATGTCCATGCACAATTTGTTTTGCTTTCGCAGCGAGCACGTTTACGCACCATGCGTGAGCTTTAGGCCAGAAATTATGAGCATTTGATAGCACACAAGTAACCATTGTTGCGTGGACGCTATCAGAACTGCTCAAAAATAATTTCGTTATAGAGATTTCGACGCTACGGCGTCTTTAATGTGCCTTCGCGACGATGCAATGTTTCTTTCTTTTTTTCTATATTCCTGGACATGTCAACGTTATTTCTCAAGTTGCGTCGCGCTGTATGTTATCGGTCATCTCAACGTGCGATTTCCTGCTGCATTTTTTTTTTCGTAATCCACAACATTAATTCATAGCACAAACATGACCATGTGCCATTTCTTTTTTTAATGTGCTTCTTTCCGCTCCCTTTCCATTCCGGTGAAATTGCAATAATCCAGCATGAACAAGTTCATAGACCAAATAAAGCGTTATGATATCAGCCGGGCAGCGGGGGCAGGCGAGCGTCTCAGTGCGAATTTCCTGCTAATCACCGAATATCGCAGTCCCGACGCCGTAGCAGAAATATTCCTCGCGTCTGTGCTCTTTGGCTGCTGCATACCCGTATTGTAGCCGATGGCTGTTTGCCGGTTCTAAGTTTCGTGAGCCATGCTTCACGGAGCTTCTTGTACTGCGGCTAATTGAGAATAAGGCTGACACCAGGCTCTTTTGCGTACGTCCGGCACTGCGGCACCTACCATGCTGCACGCCTCTAAAACAAGCCAATACATATTATAGTGATTTATAGCGCTGTCAAGCAGATACCCCCAGGCGTGGAAACCTCACCACTTGATCATAATCGCAGCGCCGGTGGGACTTTAAACTTTCGTTTTCAGTTTGCTTCGGCGATTCCGAAGCAGCCGACGCGCCCGCTGTGTCCACGTGATCCCTCATGCCACGTCACGCCGATGGTGGCGCCAGCTTTTCCTATGGTGGAGCTCGCCCTCAATATTTAGCCCTCTAACCCACGCCTAGTCACGTAGTACCGCAGCGGCCAGGCTCCGAGCGAGCGCAGCTGCGATGCGTCTAGGCAGCGGATCACGTGACGCGACGGCGCACCTGCCACACTTGCGCTCCGGCTGCTCAAGGTCTTTGCGACGTGAAGGATGACCTTGAGAGACATGGAGTAGTAGATTCAGCAAAATTTTAAACGGCGCGAAGACAGGACATGAACAGAGAAATAGACGCACACACAAAGCGCAGACTTCCAACTGACTTTACTTCGTGAAGGCAGAAAATGTATAAGGTTCTACAATATAGATAAACAAGGAACAAACAATCGTGATGAACTTGTACACGCGGCAGTGCCGATAAATGGTAATGCCACGTGTGCTCTAAGAGCATGGCAGATTCTTAATATGCCCATCTAAGAATTCAATTTCCTTCGTTGATAGTGATATAGAAGGTGAGCTAATGCAGTTGCCACCCTTTCTTCCGTTATGGAATGCCTCGATAACTTATCTTTCTGTTATTGATTTTGCCTTTGAAAGAAATTTAGTGTGTTCCAGATAAGGCAAACAGCTTTTTCTGATGCATTTTTTGCAGTGCGAAGGGAGATTACTGACCATGCCGGTGCGCATGGATCATTCATTTTCCCGTGCGCGTTCATTGAAACAGCAGCCAGCTTCACCAATGTAGGTTCGGCCGCACGACAGAGGTATCTCGTAGATAACATTAGAGATGCATTTAGTGAACTTGTTCTGATGAGTCTTCTTGAATGCGCTATACTCCTTTCTTGCATTGGTCAGTAGTGGGCACACTTTCTCAAGTTTGCAAGGCACTGAAGAAACGACGCGAATCCCATATCTTTCTGCAACCTTCTTAATGTTATAGGAAAGACAATGCGAACATGGCATGACAAAAGGGGGTTTTTTGATTGAAGTTGCTTTTCCTTTCTGGAGATTTTAGTTCTTGAAGCAGGCTCTCACATGTACTGCAAATTAAGTGAGGAGAGTAGCCAGCGGACAACAGACGCTCAACCTGGCATGTGAAACTGAATGATACAGCGTGTGGACAAAATTTCTGTACGGCGGAGGGGCAACTTGACATGATAGTGCCCCGTTTCACAAGTTTCGAATGTGCGCTCTTGTAAGGTAAAAGAATTTTGTCAGACCTTGGATTACACGACCAACAAACGTGGGCACCGGTGAACTGTAAATTAAGGTCAAGAAACTGGATGTGGTTGTCCTTAGTCAATTTTTGGGTGAAATTTAAACCTTGCCCCTCTGAGGAGAAGGAGTTAAGAACATTAGTGACAACACTGTCAAGGTCATAATTAGAATAATTATCTAAAATCCCTAAAAGGTCGTCGACGTAGCGAAACGTATGTAACACTGGAAGATTACAAAGTTCTTTCTCCAGGCGTCTATAAAAAAACCCATAAAAATATCCCACAGCACAGGCGCAACTGAGGAACCAATGCATATACCAGATTTTTGTACATAAAAGTGACCATCATGAAAGGTGGCTGTGTTGCTTAGATAAAACTAACAGCTCGATCCATAAAATGCTCTGTACTAACGCCGGCTGCATCCTGAAAAGCTATCTGGCCATGCTATTCAGCACTTTCCCTGATAGCCTTATACAGTCCCTCATGTGGAATAGAATAGAAAAGGTCTTCTACATCAACAGATAGGGCCGTAGTAGCGAGGGGCATTATAGTACAGCTTTCGCTCTAATATAAGCTGACTATGATTGCTAACATAATTATATAGGAGAGAGCTGCTGCCAGCATGACCACTCATGACGTCCAATGTCACCTAAAAATAAAGTTAGGCTCCCTTTTGTGTTACTTTCGGTACAACTTCCGTAACTTTGATGTAGTATTATAATTGCATTCGCCAAATGAACTTAGCTGCTACTTCAAGCTTTCTTTTAATATTTGTTCAGTCGTGAAGTTGGCTCTCCACGGGACTGGCATTTCTTTTAGTGCATAGCCTCATTACTCATTATCATCGATACACAAAACAAACCCTGCGCGAAACAGAAAACTAATTGTTATCTCTAAAAACTGTGCCGACTGTATTATACGCATATTTAGTCGCAAAACAAACAAAAGACAAAGTAGCCTTGGTACCTGCGTTTGCAACCCGGTACACCTTTATGTGCATGTATACTGTCTACGTTTTCATTGCTCTCAGAATTGAAATGAGGTTCCTAAATGTTGCGTGCTAGCTGGCATCGTCACGGACTAGTTGTACAGATCTATCACATCTATCACAATGGTGCATAGCTGAAGAGGCAGTAAATCATCTACGCCACAGGGCAAGCTGCTCGAAAAAATATCATCGTGAATGGCGAATGAAGCACAATCTGCAACAGCCTTCACTAAAGCCAGAAGAACTAACTTTGAACTGTAAGCACTGCTTACAGTCGAGAGCAGCGCTTACGTTCGTTTCCCCTTCCTTACTGCGCGTCTTTCTTTTTGTTTTTTTTTCTCTAACTCCCCTCGTTTGCTAAGGCAAACCAAGATAACTATCTCACAAATGCTTCCAGAACGTCGTAGAACCTTTCATGGTCATGCCTTACTTATTGAGCATGTAAGAAGCGTTCCTGATTTCCTCTGCCACGCTTACTTTAAACCTCTTGCCTAAATGAAACAACGGGTTCTCGGGTGACCGGAAAATCAATGTCAAGTTACGGTCAGCCTCTTCTCGTGTGCTCGTTAGGCGGTAGTGGCAAAACAACAGTAACTGCCTCCCCAGAAGGCTTTCAGGATGCTCACTAATTAAAAACCAGGCCACCGGTTTCGGCAGAGACTTATGCACTGCACCTTGGTTACGGCGTTCACAGTGACGTTGCCTTCAGCTTACCACTGTTTGTCCGCTTCCCTCTTTATCGGAGCTTGAGGGTCGGTGAGGCATGTTTCCCGAGAGATGGCGTCCTCGATAGTTAGCCGGAAACGTTAATTACCAGAGAGCCTCAACGCACTACACAGCGGAGTATTTTACCGTTTTTGTCGACCGTTGCCCCTGTTTTCTCTTTTGCAAGTTTACACGAATACAAACAGGCGGTATTAACAGACCCCGTTAATGCTACCAGCGCTCGTGATGGTATGGTCAGATGCACGAGAAAGTTTTTTCGGAAGGCGGAGCACATCGCGCGCACTTCAGTTTTTTCTTCTTTTTAAACAGCAGGCACAAAGGTCAAAGGTCAAAGTTGGCGTGCTAACATAAAATGGTAGGAATGCGAGCCAGTTGGTACGAATTCAACGATGAAAAAAAAAACAGCGCGAAATAAATACGGACAAGGGAGGAACACAGCCGAAGCGCTGGTAGGCGTGGTAATTCCCACAGGACGTACAGGGCACGCGGTGCGCCGCATTCCGTCGCGCACCTTAGAAAGTAATGACATTGAAAAAGAAAATTGCCGCTCAATGACTCTGGTTCGCTTACCTCCTGCCAACCTTGCTAGCTAATCCGCTCCCACGTGCCAGCTAATCCGCTCCTGGCACGGATTAGCTAGCGCGCCCAAAAGTGGCCGGAAACCGGGACTGCAGCTTGCGCGGGTAGGCTCCCCGCTGCGCTGAAACAAAGTCCAAATGAAATTCTGAGGTTTAACGTCCAAGAGCAGGACACAGCCTGTGAGAGATACCTTAATCACTCGGGGTTCTATAATGTGCATCTGAATCGAAGTACGCGAGCCTTTTCTTGTATTCCGCCCCAAACAGAATGCTGTCTTCGTGGCTGGGAAACCTGCAACCGTGTGCTGAGGAGCAGAACGCCTTACACACTGAGTCATTGCGGCGAATACGCTAGATTATGACCAATATGAAATTTCGGTGTCATACAGAAAACGCGCACTTTTATTGTGATAACTGTTTCAACCTCCGGAAAAAGAGAGAAGCGGTATGGTGCAACTAACTGGCTACGGCTACCCTGAGAATCAGTGTGAAGAAATGGCAACCACCGAGCTTACGCGACCGAGACAAAGATCAGGCAGGGAGCGGCGCAACACCGGCAGTGTTGCGTGAATGCTTAACCACACCTTCTAACATTCTTAGAAGACAAGATGATTCCCTTGAGCCAGAGCCTAAAAAGAACACGAGAGCATAGAGCCGCGAGATACGCGCCAGAGTTATCCGCCAAGCGAGTGTCTCGTGAGGTGTGCGTGTAGGCAAATGATGCGAAAGCGGCTCAACAGTTTCGCAACCTTGCGCATCCTTTCGCATTCGTCTGCCGTTCATTTCTCGAACGTACTATCGACAGCTGTAGAAACAAAGAGCGTACGCTGGTAATTTTAATCGTAACTGCAGAAGCAGTAGCAGTAATTGTGACGGCAGAAAAGTGCAAAGAAACAAACACAAGGATGCTGTCACACTTTCATAGCTTATTGCACGATCGATAACAGTTCATTCTGGCATAAAAATAACAAGCGATCGATATTAGAAGGAACAGCAAGGCATTCTTCAGTCAACCCATACTGCTTGCGATGCTTGAATTGGGACTTGGGCATTTGTGTTCGTGAAAAGCAACTGTTCATCCTTCGTTTTGCGTAACACTCTCACGTTCGGCCTGAAAATACAAGAAAGACGTGCCGCCGTACGGCGGTACGTCTGCTTGCTTGCGAGCTGGCCTTGACGCCGTGTGATGATAAATTCAATTGGAGTACTTTAGTTTCATGGAAGGGAACATTAATCATCCACCCGACAGTATATACGGGAACCTTAATGCTATTACCATGTGGATGTAAAATTTTCCCTTTCGTGAATCTTCCTAGTCCCTGCGGTTTCACGCAGAACTAGCGCTTTAGTTTGAAGAGTCGTTGGGTAGCGACTCTTGGTCGAAGCTCCTTCTGAAGCTGTCACTATATTGCCACTGAACGTTAAAAAAAACGTTGTTCCGTAAGGCACCACTGACCATCCATCCGCCTCGTCAGCGTTATTTTTGGAGGCACGTGCTTCGAATTCACTCGACCAGCAGCGTTCTGGGTATTGGAAATCAATACGGGGTCGACCATTTCACGCGAGGTTCGCATTCTCCTTACGCCCCCGCCCGTCATCGTCTGCTTCTTTCGTTGTGCTGTTTCGGCGCAGTGGACCTAATCGATTCATTTGGTCCTTCTGGTCGCTTGTTAGGGCAGTCACGCAAGCGAACACGTCACATGTTTTCGTCGATGCTGTTTTTCTCGCATTTCCTTATAGCTATAGAAACAAGACAGAGAAAGGATGACTAGGTTTTACTCAGATTACTGTATGTACGCTACATGGGGAGAAACTCAAGGAATTAAAAAAAACTTTTGACCATGTAAGCACCGTCGGCGACACAGGTTAACAAGAAAGGAAAAGTGACAACTTAGCGACAAGCGATCCCATCAGCATAAAATGGCAACATGTTCACGGTCGCGTATATAGTGATACGGTTGCTATGCAAATGACGCCACCAAGCGGCGTTTAATGGAGCGACTATTATGGTGAAGAACCCCCTTCGTCCATGCAGATACTCTATTGCTCTCATTACGTATCAATCACTGCAATGCTGCGGCTAGAAGTAGTAAAAAAAAACAATCGATTTGGCATGTGTGCCCCTCAGACAGAGTTACCAACGTATTTTTGCAGGTTACTCTCAGGTGCTTTATTAACATACTCTGCAATAGGTCATTAGCAATGTGAAGTGGCTTGCTTTTTTCTTTCTATGCGCACGTGTGTAGTACTGTGTCAAAATGAACAGCTTGCCAAGTGAGTCGATATAGCTCGCTTACAGCGTAACAGGGACATTGCTTGCGTCACAGTTGTTGTGCAAGCAAAAGTAAATCTGTCCAATCTGTATTATCTGTTGGTAATCTGCACTGAACTATTCATCCGTATTACCTGTAACAAAAGTGCCCAGGCTTAAAGCTCCGGCGATCGAACCAAAACCTGTAACTATAGACATATGTCACGTGGTGTGCGCTCGCCAACGCAGAACTATCTTAGCTGCAGAGAAACGTGTATAGGCTCCCACAAGTGTGCAAGTACACAGTTTGTCAGCGCCATCGAATCTTACGCTTACGCTCCTTTATGTCTGATAGCAAGCGCTTTCGTCGGAGCTCTATCCCACGGTTTCTTATCCGCTGCACTGAAATCGGCAGACTACGACGGCTCGATGAATGTAAAGCTGTAATTTTTGGCACTTGACTGCACGCAACTGTATGACTCAAATAATGGTTACGTTGTCCTAAAACGGACTTCTTTTTCAGGTATTGTCGAATTGTTAAACAAAAAATAAATTCTATGGTTTTACGTGCCGCAACCACGATCTAATTGTGAGGCACGCCGTAGTGGGCGACTCCGGATTGATTTTTACCACCTGGAATTCTCAAATGTGTACCTAAATGTAAGTACACGGGTGCTTTTTTTTTTTTTTGCATTTTGCCCCCATCGAAATGAGGCCGCAGTGGTCCCGTGGTATGATCCCGCAACATCGTGCTTAGCAGCGCAACACCAAAGCCACTAAGCAACCACGGCGACTGTATTGATGATTCGGCGAGCGAATTTATGCGACCTTCGAAGAGCAACAACCGTCCAGTTCTAAAGAAACACACACAGCTTCATGAAACTGCGTGCAGCACCGCATAGTAAATGTAATAGCATTTGTGCGGCGGTGGATGGCAGCTTACGTGGGAGTATTCTCTGTCCCTCAGTATAAAGAGCAAAATTTCGAGAAGTTCCTTACGCAACCCGTTGTAGAACGGCGATCTATGTAGTGCAGAAAAAGAAAAAAAAACTCATTTGTGCGTTTCTGCGTGCATTGCAATATGTTACCTCTTCCCGTATTATCAATATGAAAAGCTTGCAGATTCCATGTTGATTCGACACGACATCCGCAAAAGTTGAAACGCATGCAAGAACGTCGTAATGGACAGCGAACTAAGCATGCGGCTTTTTTTCGAACTTGTGGCTTGAAAACAGCAGGAAAGAACGGGGCGTAGTGAACCGCGACTAAAGTATACGCAACGCGCGTGCCAATGTGCAGGAAAGAGCGCTCACTCGTGCGGCAAGTCAAGGCCGACCAGAACCGAGAGCAATGCCTAGAAGATCCTGCGTGAACACAAAGCCACAAATAGGCGAGGAAACCGCCCACGCTGAGCCCGTGAGCCAGCCATACAGTCACACTTTGGACACCGCTTCACGTGTGAACGCTTCGCGACTGCCGGAAGCTGCACTTGCGCAGACTTGATTCGCAATCTGCGGGTATAAATTTGCACCTATCGGGTATTCCGACCACTGTCTGTATTCAGGCGCACGCACTCTTTGTGTTACCGCTTATATCTCGCTGCTTGTGAGCGCGATATTACGGGTTTATTTCTCGGTTGCCACGCTCGCATTCGGATGGAGCGAAATGCAAATACGTCCGCATAGCAAGCTTTGTGTGCATGCTAAAAATGCTAGCTGGTTAAAATTCGAAATATATTGTTACGGAGCCAACTCATTCTGAGACATTCTGCTTGGAGCACACGACGAAGAAGACGGGTCTGTCTGGTGTGCAGGCTGTCCACCGTCTTGGTTGCTGCTGTGTACCTCGTTGTAATACACTGTGAACAGTCACGCGTCGTGTCGTTTCACGTAAGACTATATATATATATATATATATATATATTCTGAAGTTATACAAATGACTCATTCGATCAACCAATAGCCCTCAGTCCCCAGCAGATGCGGTCAGACCTATAACGCAGCAGAGGTTGCTAGAATCTCTGGACCCGGACAGGCCGCCAATGGAAACTGACCCTGGCAACCTTTAATACCTGAACGCTCTCGAGTGAAGCTAGCTTAGCAGGACTCTTCGAGGAACTATATGGCATTGTTTTGAATATCATTGGCATTAGTGAGGTTAGAACTGGTGAGGCCTATACAGAGATGAATAACGGCCATGTCGACTCTGCTATAGAGGTCTCCCAGAAAGAAGAAATACAGGGTAGGATTCCTAATCCATGAGGACATGGCGGGCAACGTTGACGAATTTTACAGCACTAATTAGAGTGCGGCAGTAGTCGTAATAAAACTTAATAAGAGGTATAGATTAAAGTTAGCACAAGCCTACGCTCCAACATTCAGTCACGCTGATGAAGAAGTAGATCAGTTTTATGAAGATGCGGAATTAGCGATGAGAAAAGTGCAAACTCAGTATACTAGTAATGGGCGACTTCAATGCAAAATTGGGGGAAAAGCAGGCTGGTGAATAAGCAATTGGCAATTACGGCGTCGATTCTAGGAACGCTAGAGGAGGGATGCTGGTGAAATTGGCGAACAGGAATAAGCTGCGAATGATGAACACCTTTTTCAGGAACCGTAGCAACAGAAAGCGGACCTTGAAAATCCCTAATGGTGAACCAAGAAATGAAATAGATTTCAAATTTTCTACCGTCTCCACCATAGTGCAAGGATGTTGAAGTGTTAGGTAGGGTAAAGTGCAGTGATCATAGGTTAGTGAGGTCTAGGATACACCTCAATTTGAAGAGAGAAAGAGTAAAATTGCTCAGGAAGAAACAGGCCAACCTAGACGCAGTTAGGGTAAAAACGGACAAATTCAGGCTGCTACTTGCAAACAAATATGCAGCCTTAGAACAGAGAGATGTAGACGGCATAGAGGTTATGCGTGATACCGTAACTAGGCTGGCTTCAGAAGTAGCAGAGATAAGGCACCAAGGCAACCAGTAGGCAAGCTCTCCCAAGTAACAAAGGACCCAATAAATAAACAACAAAGAATGAAAGTGTCAAACTCAAGAGATAAGATAGAATTCACGGAACTGTCAAAACTGATTAACAAGGCGAAAATAAGTGATATTCGAAACTATAACGTGAGAAAGACTGAGGAAGCAGTAAAAAATGGACGCAGCATGAAATCAGTGAGAAGCAAACTTGGCATAGGACAAACCAAGATGTACGCACTGAAAGATAAGCAGGGTGATATCACTAGCAATCTCGAAGGTATAGTAAAAACAGCGGAAGAATTCTATACTGACCTGTGCAGTACCCAAAGGAGCCAGGATACCTCCATTCGAAATAGTAATGAACAGGTTACGGACACTCCTTCAATAACTAGCGAGGAAGTTAGAAAGGCCTTGCAAGACATGAAACGGGGAAAAACGGCAGGAAAAGAGGGTCTACCAGTCGATTTAATCAAAGATGGTTTATCCATAATGCTTGAGAAACTAGCGGCCCTTTATATGAAGTGTCTATCGACTTCAAGAGTCTCAGAAAACTGGAAGAATGCTAACATTATACTAATCCACAAAAAGGCAGACGTCAAAGAACTGAAAAATTATAGGCCCATTAGCTTACTCTTAGCATTATATAAAATATTCACCAAGGTAATTTCCAATAGAATAAGGGCAACACGTGACTTCAGACAACCAAGGGAGCAGGCTGGCTTCAGGAAGGGATACTCTACAATGGATCACATTCATATCATTATTCAGGTAATCAGGTAAAAAATGGCTCAACTGGTTAGAGCATCGCACGCGTAATGCGAAGACGTGGGATCGTTCCCCACCTGCGGCAAGTTGTTTTTTCGTCTACTTCCATTGCCATTAATTCATCATTTCTTTAATTCAATCAGTAAGTACAAGTAATTTCTCCTATGTTGTCCTTGGTGTCTCTGCTTGTTGGCTTCTCATGATACTGAAAACGTATACTATGAATTATTTTCACTGAGACTTCCGTGACTCCCTTCCTATGTTGGTTGGCCGTGTGAAACGAGGCTGGTGACGATCTTTCATGTATGTGAATTGCCATACTGGCAAACGGTAACAACACCTCGATTAACTTATATCCATTTTTGAGAGAAGCTGTTGTGACCCGTTTTGACTCCTTACGGTCTCGGTACATAATGAGCCGCTGTACGTGATCAAAGGACTCCACAGATCAATAGCTTCCCTGCTATGCCGCATCTGCGCGTCATCCGCGCGTATACTCTGGCGTGGCGACATGAGTTAGGGCTCACCGACGCCGTGACGTAAGACACTACTTGTTAGGCTGGACTATAGCGTTTGCTGCAGAGGGCAGGAGCTCCTTTGACGGAATACGTCGCATGGCGGCCCTGCGCGCTATACTTTCATTAACCTGTTTCTACAAGGCACTGGTCCTTGTGGACCATGTGTCGCATGTACCAGAAGGCCTTCTACTGGTATAACTTTATAACGCTGCGCTCCGTTAACAAGATAGTATTGTCAGGAAACGGCGTAAGCAGTCTTCTGCAGACTACGAATGCATGGTGACGGCGTCATGAATCTGCCGGACTGAGAGTGCAAAAATATCAAGCTTCTAATATAGCGTATGAGAATTCCCACCATAGCGACCACACAATGCGAGGCATCGCACTTTGTTAAAGTGACTGCGGGACGCCTTTCCTGTGATTACGAGGGCTTCGTGAAAACGGAAGGCTCGCAACAGAAGTTTAGAACGCTTCCACCAAGGGATGGACGCACGGAGGCATTTCTCTGCGTTAACACAGCATCTGGTGAAGACAGGCTCCCCTCTCATCATTGATTCAAACTACCAGCTACACTGCATACTGTATTTTGTCGATGCGCAAGCTGTTCAGACAGCGAAGTAATGGAAAATTTGCCGCTACGCGCGGTCCATCGATCCGTTGATCAATTGCCATCGATCTTTTAAGGCCATTGACCGCTGACGTTCAACGCCGTTAGAACACTGTCGTGTGGTTCGTCGTCAAGCTTCCTTGCAAAAATGCAGTGCGCAACAAAGGCACTTGGAATAGGTTATCTTGTTACAACCCAATAAGCACAAATCAAAATAACGCACTTTCAAGTTTTGGCAAACCGGTCAGCCATACTGAGGCACCAAAATAAAAGCGTTTGTCAGTTTCGCGCGATTTTTGTCTTCGCCTCATCAGTGCACCTGCATGCACCTTTTAAACACGTACCCTGTTACCTTTGTTGACGTCAAAAATTCTGGGAAATGGCGTGCAAGACAAGTAGCCTAAATCTCATTAGGCTAAAATGGCACTACTCGCAATTCATTCTTATTATTCACAATGCAACGCTGTTTGCTCGTTCTGGGATTTCTTCTTTCAGTAAAGCGTCCGAGCTGTCTTTAAAGAGACTGCACCCTCGCATTTTGTGCGTTCAGTCTTATAGATAGGCTAAAGAAAAAAACATTTTGAGTTGTATTAGTAGGTTACACTTATACAATACCGAAGGGGTCACTCTTACAACTAGAGAAGTCTTAAGTAAGCCAGAAAGTAAGCACAAAAGAAAAGCAGGAAAGAAAAATTGGTGCCGGCGAAGTTCCCGCACTAGCGTGATCCATTCTGCCCGCGTCTGCTCGTGGCATACATTCTTTTTTATTCGTAACGACCAATAACAATGTTTACAGCATACTAGATCGTGCGCCGTCCTTATTTTTGAAGAAAAATAAATCCCGCTTTCTTTTTTTTTTTTTTTTTTTTTTTTTTTTTTTTTTTTACGGAGAATCTCACGTGATAAGTGTCCGCGCGCCAAGGATTGCATAGCTCTCAGGGTTAATCCTCGCCAAATAGAGGTCTATAGGTTATCGCAATGAGATCGAGTGGCTGCGCTCCTTCCCTGACGCGTCAGCAGCTTTTGGCAGCTTTCAACATGCGTAAGACGCACAACGTATTCGATGACGAGATTACGTTTGAGACCGCTGCTATCTGTAGCACGCGGACAGATTTTCGAGTGGCATTTTGTTAAATTGAGCGAGCATTTTCTTTCGGGAATGAAGGAGCACACAAGACGTAGTGCTGCTTTAAATGCTGTTTTCGGGTGTTGTCTTTTTCTTAATATTATCCAGAAATTTTACACGGATACCTTATAGATCACGTAAGATAACTGAATTGTTAGCTTACTTAAACTGAATTTGTTACTTTGCAAAATCAAAAAGATAACCATTATGAGCAACCCCGAACAAAAAAATTGGAGGGCGCTTAAGCTTCGCCTTTAAAAGCGGAACGCGATAGCATTTGAAGATCCCTGGCTGCTTCTTACAATTCCCGGCAACTGCAGCTTAAGTAACCGTAATGTGTACGGGGGATAGAGAGAGAAGAATAACATTTATTCAGGGTTCAGTTATTGTGGTCGGAGCCCCTATTCCAGGGCACCGACGGCCACCGCCACGTCGTGTGCCCACTGGATGAGCTCCAGCAGGGCCCGAAGTTCTCCGTGGCACAAGAGGGCCTCCCACGCCAGATAGGTTGGGGTCGGGGTGTTTGAAGGATTGGTTCAATTAGGTGGGTATTGGCACACCACCGGTGACGCGAAAAGTCGTTTGTTGGGCGCCACAACCTGGATATCTATTGGGACAGGAGGTAGGGGAGAAGCGGCGTAGAGTCGGTAGGTTCGGGAAGGAATTAGTTCGAAGGCGTATCTAGGAAACACCTTCCTCACAGGTAAAGGACCTGGGAGGTGGCTCGTGTCTGAAACCGCTCCGTCTATGATAGTCCAGAGTGTCTCTGATCGTGTGTGGAATGTTGTGCGATTCAGGGTCTGGGTTGGCCGTCTCATTGCACGGGTCCGCCCGGCAGTTAAGTACTCGGGCAGCCGCATGAGCGCGATCCCGGCATTGAGGCGTCGCCAGGTGTCCAGATCAGCCTGATCCTGCGTGGTGCGGTGACGACGGAAATTTGCCTCAAGATTCGGTGTGCGGCATGGTGGAGGTTAGTGCCTCGTAGGAAAGCCCTACAGGCGTCCTGCGAATCTGTAATTACGAAGCGTGCGTTGAGACTTCTGTTCTTTAGGATGTGCGAGATGGCGGTTGCTATGACCACCTTTTCACCTTCTCTCGGACTGGTGTTAAGGACGGTCACTGATGATGTGATGTTGTGCTTGTCATCTATCAGCCACCTGCCCTCTCTGGTCTAAGGCAGTGTCCGTGTAGTAGACCGTACCCGGAGGCTGAGATTCAATGAGTTTACAAAGGTGTTTGACGCGAGCCTTTCGTGTTCCTTCGCGATAATCGGGCTGCATCTTTCGCTGTATCGGTGCTACCTGGAATAAGGGTAATAAAGGGGCAGGTAGTTCATGTGCGGTTCGATGGGCATGGTAATGCTGGAAGTACTCTAGCCGTCCTCGGAGGTGCTTGCCCGGGGGCATGAGTCTGAGCCGTTGTAGTTGACTAACACATTGTGCCTCGAGTAGCTCACTCAAAGTGTTTTGCACTCCGAGTGCCAGGAACCGATTTCAGTCTCGAGCGTGATTTCGGCCTCGGGGTAATTTCGCCATTGAGGGTTGTTGGGCGTTCGTTGTGGTGGGGGTAATCACAGTATTTGAGGAAGGAAAGCTGTCGTTATGTGCCTGGCTTCCAGGTCACGTAGGAGTCTGTCCTTGTTTTTGAAGTTTTGAAGTTGAAGTTTATTCAATATCGCCTCCGTATTTGCATAATAGCTGTTGTAATTGCTTGTTGTTGTGTGTTTTGGTGTTCCTGGGGTCTATGAGTGCTCCGAGTATTGCCCATGTCCTCGCTGTGCCTAGGGTACCCGAGATTTTGTCTCACAGCCCTCGACAATCATTTCGGATCAGCTGTGTCGCATCTTCCTGTTGCTCCTGTGTAATTTTGGCAACGCGAAGTTTGAGCTTGCGGTTGAGCTTCTGTCTTTTCCACCTCTTGGTTAGACCCCTGCGTGCCTCCCAGAGGTCTAGAAGGTGCGAATAAATGTCAAGGGTTCCGCAGATCACTGATATGTATTTGGTGGCTTTGTCAAGGTCTAATTGGATGGATTCGAGCCAGGCGTTTTAGTTTTCGGGTTCGCCTACTTGAGTCAAGTTCTTGCAGAAAAGAGTGCAATTAATGATCTCAACTTTATGTTCTGGTACCCTAATGCGAGATAGAGGCAGAGCGTGGTCACTTCCCACCGCCTCGCTCGTATTTGCCCATGTCCATGTTCCTTCCAATCCTCTAAGGAAGGTGAGGTCCGGGAATGTACCACGAGATACACTCGTGCATTCGCACGTGAGCTAGGTTAGGTCGTAAGTAAGGCAAAACATATGTTGCTCGTTAGGTCCCACACCCTGGTGTCCTTCGTGGTATTGCTGAAGCACCCCCATGTCTTGTGCGGGGCGTTAAGTTCGCCACAAATGAGAAGCTGGTGGCCTAACAAGGTAATGGAAGTTGCGGGAACGTGATTTAGGTAAGGTATGTATATTTAATATGAAAAGGCTTTTGTGTACCACGTCTCTAGGAAGAATTTCTAGTATTTGATGTGGTATCGATGGTGGGGAAAGTAGCTCTGATATCCCCTCAGATACCCGGGCTCCCACTTGCGGACCTCCCCTCTCGAGCATTTCGTAGCCGGATAGTGTGGGGGCGCAGTTCGGTTCATGGAGAAGGATAACATCCGGTCTCGTTGTGGTGGCGCTGGCTAACACTTCCAAGGTTAGTTTTAGTAGTAACACATAAACACCCAAGAAAGTGGATGGGGAAACGGCTCCGCGGTAGCTCGATTGGTTAGAGCATCGCACGCGTAATATGAAGACGTGGGATCGTTCCCCACCTGTGGCAAGTTGTTTTTTCATCCACTCTCATTGCCATTAATTTATCATTTCTTTAATCCAATTAGTAAGAACGAGTAATTTCCCCTGTGTTGTCTTTGGTGTCTTTGTTTGTTGGCTTCTCATAATATGAATAATAAAAATCGGGCCACTCGGTTAACCCCCTTTCTTCTCGTTCTATATATATATATATATATATATATATATATATATATATATATATATATATATGGTTCGAAGGCAAGCCAGGCGCCATCCATCCGTGCGACTCTCGTCGCATGCACACGAGAAATAACGACCGTCGACAGCCACGTCATCAGCCCTCCATAGCAGAGCCCGTCGCCGCAGCAGCAGCCGTGTTTTTCGTTTCTCTGCTCCCTAACAAGCCCGGTGGCCCAATGAGGTGCACACGCACGCAAGATGTTCGTATGCACTCGCGTCCTGATATACACGTGCGTGGCGCGGCCCCGGTTCATTCCATCGGATGCACCTGCCTGGGACAAGACGACTAGGTATGTGCGCCTTTATGTCGCTCCGGCGATCGCGTCGAAGTTTCTATATATATACGCGAGCCCCCCTTTTGTGCTGTCGTCTGTGTTGCTGTTCCAAGCTTACCGCAATTCTGAGATCCCAGACACTTTCTTAACGCTTGGACGTCGAGCGAGTAGCACGGGATGTCAGTGTACCGGAGCGAAGCGCCCAGAAGAAATACCTTTCAGCGGAATTGCCATCGGCCAGTGTACTGTAGCCAGCGAACGAAACAAAATTGCGAGGCGCGCGAGAGAGAATACGCTTGGATGCATCTCGCCTGAACGAATACCCATCAATCTGCCGCTCCGATGCCCAGCGACAACGCTCAGCAAGGCCAACATGCGTTGGCGTAACAAACACTTTGATCGGGGCATCCGATGCGAATTCAAAGTTATAGCTAAACATTGTTCTGGGCTCCAGGAAAAGGCCCATTCAGAAGCGCAGAAGCTTGGATCTTGCACGATTAGCTGATGTAGCTGCGCCGAGAGAAAAAACGAGGACACACGATAAGAGGTAGGAAGGGCGGTGACTTCAAGCTTACATTTAATACACGGAGGAATGGGAAAAGGAAAACAAAAGTGAACATAACCCATGCGCGCGAGCATGCGCGGGCCTCAGGGTTCGGTTTGACTTCAGCTCTCGTCCTTTTTTTTCTGCTCGCATGTCCTCGCTTTTTCGCTCTGTGCAGCTACATCGTGAAGATACGTACGAGGGAAGCGTACAAAACGCCAACTATTAACTGATTCAATTATTCAAAGGACAGAATAAGGGCGCAAGCTTCGCACACGCACAACGCTAATGGGCAGACGCCGTGAAAAATGATAGTTTATCGTAGTCAATATAAACAAAGGAGAGTGTCTTGCTATTTGAGGCTCGACCGGCCGCCTGAGGGCAAAATACATGCCGGAGCAATTATGCGCCACAGCATGCGGCATGTGTGTGCTGCAAACAGAAAGAAAGAAAGAAAGAAAGAAGGAAAGAAAGAGAGAAAGAAAGAAAGAAAGAAAGAAAGAAAGAAAGAAAGAAAGAAAGAAAGAAAGATAAAGGTAAAGAAAAAGAAAAGGCCGAGGACACCTAAGTACTTCTTATGAGTTGTGAATGCGAAAGCATTAATGTCCAATTGAAGGCCTCTGAGCGATCCTTCGAGATATGAACTCCTCGCGGTCAAGCGAGCGCGTTGAGACGCTTGGCGCAGTTTAGTTGGGCCTTACCAAGGCGCAGTTAGAACGCAGGCGAAAGCTTGCGTGGGCAAGGAACGCGCGCATAACACAGGTTTCCGAGGGCGAGAGCGAGGGTAATTTGGCGTCGCGGCGATGCCCTCTCCCCTCGCGCAACACCTGGCGCGCTAGTGCGGCAGCAGGTGTTCCCTTTCGTCCGTTCTGCTCCATCGAGGCGTGCTTTTTCGTGGCATCGCAGCCAATGGGAATTTAGTTGCCCTTTCGCTGCTACATACGCCGGACGCCGAATTTTCCACACAGTGAGCCATTTGACGCTATCGTAGCAAAAAAAAAATCACGAGCCATATTATTCTGTGAATGTGGTTGACCAGCGAAGCTGTTCAACACACGACACGGAGATGACTCATAATGTTGAACAAAGGTACGAACTCATTTACTGCCTTGATGGATGGTCATCGTGACGAAAGGTACGCACACTCATTTATCGTCTTGATCAGTGGTCAACATTTCACTCGCAACTGCAATCACATTCTTTGATAATGTCAAATCAATGCACGTACGCCGCTGTGTGGATGGTTGGGCCGAATCGGTGTGGCATCGCAAGGGATATGTCTGCAACACGTAACGCGTAAACCGTTCCCTTTTCGGTACCGACACATGCACATTGAAATCACCGACAACGACAACGTGTCAGCGTCATCATCTTAGCTAATTCACGCAGAGCGAGTAGCCATGAACCTTACGGGAGTATGAGTCATTGGTTTTTTTGCTTGCTCACAGGGGTATGAGCCATTGCTCACGAGGGTATGAGCCATTGATAATGACAGTTTTCGACATGCTGTTCTGTATGTTGTATGCGTGATTAGGAAGAATTTAAGCCCGGTTCGCTTCACTTTGCTGAGTGCTTGTATCCTCTGCCTTACGGCCACAGCGAAATACACTGTAGGAACGGGAGTATGAATGCTTAAGGGGGTATGAGCCATTGATGATAGTTTTTGTTCACAGAGAACAAAAATCCACGAATCCTAGCCATATATAGTTTCGCTGTAGAAAGGAAAAGAAACCTGGAAACGGCTAGGCACATCATAATGGAATGCCAGGGTTCTGACCCAGCGAGACCCGTAAGTAGTGTCTACCTTCCAGAAGCGTTGAGAATCAAAGTAGGTGGAAGGGCTATCTGGTCAGCATTCGAGATAAGTAAGAGACGATCAGAGTATTGGTGGAAGAAAAGCAGGGAAGAGATTGATAGAACCGGAGGCATTGCAAGTGTAGGTGATGATACAGTATAGCAATACGAATGTACAGTACAGTAATACGAATGTTAAGGTCAAAATCAGAAAAGGAAAAAGGCAAGATGGCGATAGATTTAGTAAAGCCTAATTCAGCAGACAGGAGACTATTTGTCCCCGCCCCGTTTCAAAGGGGGGATGGCAATAATAATAATAATAATAATAATAATAATAATAATAATAATAATAATAATAATAATAATAATAATAATAACTGATACTAAAATTTGCCTCAGCAAGTGTGTCTCTGTAGTATATAACGTAATTGTCCCTAACACACGCAGGAACTTTATTACTGATAAAATAAGCCTCACAATTGCACGTGCTGTTTTATTGCCACTCCTGCCATGAATACAAACACGCAAGGTTACAAACAGCACAAAGTCACTCCCACAAACGATAACTCTTCAACGATTAAATCTGAATTTGGCGGTATCAAAACGAGCGTGGAAAAATTGAAAGTCCAACGTATCAATATTGCTACGCTCATTTTCGCACCTCCAAATTCATATTTAAGCATGTGAAAGTTATCGCAAAGCCCATAGCTAGCGTTTTTGATATGCTGGAGCGAGTCTTCAGGTGCAGGTAGTTCACGAAACCAACTACTGACGAAATATTTCCTACAGAAATTTGTATTTTATTCAACTAAAATTTTATTCTGTTGTGTACAAATGTACACAAAAGGTATGTGCACATGGTATGACGAAGTACCAACTAGCTCAACTGGTCCCGTTTTGGCTTCCGCAAAGGTTTTCTAGGCTGTAACTATAACTCATTGCTACAAGTCACGCCGTAATTGTAATGACGTAATAGTTCTGCGGAAATGTTATCAGCAGAACTAATACGTCAAGCTCTTGCCTTTGCTTCGAGTTGTTGACAAATTCGACTTCACCCTGCTATCTGCTAGCCGCTTGGTTAGCTCGGATGATAGAGCGGCTGCCCCGGAAGGGCAGTGGTCCCGGGTTCGAGTGCCGGACCAGGACGAATTTTTCTTCAAATGCGAGGCTTTTCTTTCGAGCAACCCGTGCTGGTTTCCTTTGTAGCAATTGCTACGGTTGGGTGGATGCCTTATTTTCCCTTAATTAATCGTAATTGTAATTTTCGTTGGTGGAAATAATGTTTGTAGGGTTAAAAACAATGATACATAGACCAGTGCAAGCACTCGTAGTTGACTGTTCATCATGACCTTTGTCCATTATGCGCTACATCTAACCAGAAGGACGAGGAATAAACATTTTATTTAAACAGCGGATTGAGGTTCTGGCGGGTGGAGGCCCTATTCCAGGGCCCCACTTGCTCTAGCGGCTCGTTCGGCCTGGTCCAAGGTTGCCTGCTGACTTCCCAGGTCCTGCCGGGCCCGAGTCGCACCTGCCACGACCTTTCAGATTCGTGTACCCAGGGGCTCGTTAGCTCGCAGCGGGGCTTCCATTCCTATTTTAACGATTGCTTTAAATCCGACTTTAGGATACGACAAAAACCACCACATATTCGTTTTAATCCCACTACGCAATATTTAAACTAGCAACAAGGTTGATAGATTTTCCAGCCATTTCTGGGAAGCCCGAGTATTGATTATTGAGATACCAAAGGCTGAGTCCTCATTGAAGTTGTTGGCTTGGTATTTTGTTAGCTCACAGTTTCTCTCCCACTATGTGCTTCTCTGTGTCCGGGATAAAACATTCAGTTGTCAGACAGCGCTTGCGCTGTCTTCTCAATTGCCCATGTCTTTATTATGAGTATTATTATTTGTTTCGAAAACGTATACACACATTGAAGGACAGGGAAAGCGAGGAGCAGGCAGCCGCCGGGAAGGATACAACGCCTGCCTACTCTTCAGAAATGAGGAGATAGAAACATAGAAATGGAAGATAATAAGAAGGGGAGGAAAGAGAGAAGAAAGAACAAGACGACAAATCTCAAAGAAAAAAGCAGAACACACACAGTACAGGTCACGCACACCACAGGTCGCATACAAGAAGGCCGGTCCCTGCAGGTCAGGCTACTAAATTACGTTAAAAGAGAATTGTGTTTGAGGTATTGTCATCGGAAAAGCAGAACTAGGCTACAAACGTTAACCTAAATTAGTTACTTCTCGAAAAGTAAGGGAAGCGCGAGAGCCTGGTCGCGTCGAGGCGCGCAACCACTGACGTCGGATCCGTCGAGTTTCGTACACCGCAGGCCATGGAGATGATAGCACATCACTAGCGTCGTTCGGCTGCGCAGTGAAAGCGGGACACTCCAATATCAGGTACTAAAGTGTCTCGCAGCAACCGCAAGACGTACACGATGGACTGGCCACACGGCCTTGTCGGTATACACGTTCGAACACGTTCACACAGCCAGCCCTTAGCTTGAGTAGTTGTGCTCTATCGCGACGAGGCAAGCCTCGACCGCGACTACGGGGTGGGAACGTTCCATGTGCGACGCGCTGGTCTGGATGCTGCTTGAGTAGGTGGCGACGTATAAGCAGACCAGCGTCATCAAGCTTGCACAAAATTTCAGGGAAGGCACAGTAGTCAAGAGCGCAAGTTGAAGCCAGCCTATCAACCTCTTCATTTCCGGCGATCCCTACGTGTGAAGGCATCCATTGGGCAATGAGAGTTACCCCGTGTGGTGCAATTTTGTTGGCAGAGTCAGTAATGCTACGCACGACTCGACAATCAATATGCTAAGGGTAGCGCGGGAGTCCGTAAAGGTAGAAATCTTCGACGCGGTCAACTCCTCTTGCACCTATTTCAGTGCAGCATTAGTCGCTAATAGTTCCGCAATTGTTGACGAGGCTGGATAGGGTATACGAAATGTACGTTATACTTGAATCGAAGGGCAGGAAAAAGCAGCAGAGGCGCCTTGACCCTCGCTATGTACAGATGCATCTGTGAATACTTGGAGATAATCTGGAAATCTTTCGAACATGTACGATTGAGCAAATTGAAATATTGCCTAAGCAGGCAATATTTCACATCATATCATATATATTTTACAAAGTTTTCAGTTTGTATCCACGCTGAATATTCTTCAAGAGATGCCTCAAATGTTGTGTAATTAAACACTTTGGAATAGTTTCGTATCAATTCATCCCATTGTCAAAAGAAGGTCGTTCCAAACCGTCGTTGGAGTCGTTTTTCTTTCTATTTTTTAAACTTGCGCTATAGAGGTGTACACTTGCGTGTGAATCGTTTAAATGTTTTTTGCAAGCCTACTCGAAATTCCCAGTTGTGTATTTCATTTTAATCTGTCGATAAAGTCCAATCCGCTAACGCATCTTTGCTGCTAACGAGCTTAAAATTCTCTATTTATCGCGTGTTTCTAGTATATGTGTCTCGAAAGAAAAAAATGTTTTCGCAGTTAGTTTCTCGTAAGAGCGGGTATGTACGGCCTCCGCTTCTTGCTATGACAAAAGTACAAACTCATATATCCTTACGCGCATGTTGTAACTGTTGTTACTTCAAACGCTTCATCCACATGCCGTGAAGTTAGTAGCATGTGTATGCACGCAGAGACGCCCGCTTATCTGAAGAAAAAAAAACGAAAACAAATGTTTGCTTGTTTTGCAAAGACAACCGAAGAAAGGTGAGAGATACGTTTCGCTTGATCTGGCAGTGGGACGTGGCACGTATGACAGTTGTCTGCCTCCTTAAATCCTCTGAAATTCTTAACTACGTACGTCACATCCGCTGTAGGGTCAGTAGCGTAGCCAAACATACTTTAAAACGCGCCCGTTATTAGCGATGCAGAGCTGGTCGTCACCCTGGCGCGTTTGCAACGGCGACATTTTTCTGCCCCACCTAAACGCAATGTCATTCGAACTGGGCACAAACGGTGACACGACGTCCGAAGTGCACAAATGTTGGAGCCACAAAATTGGGTACATACGCTATACAAACGACGTGATCATTTCCGTTGACTACGTGGAGGTTCTATAAATGTTCTCGCGACGCTGGTATTAGTCGCAATGTATCAAGAAACGCTTTCTGCTGCAGGCACACATCAGTTTACCTAATATCCGCGTTACCACAAAGCTGGGTCATTTTTTTTATACTTTAAACAGCATCGCAGCAGTGAAGCAGGGAACCAACAGGCAACTTTACGGTAAAGGCAACCAGAAGCAGTTTCAACGGAAGCAAACCTGGGCGCCCTTCTTGCAAACATTCTTATGAATGTTTGCAAGATGGAATGTTGAATGTTGAATGAACGTTGAATGTTGAATGAATGCTTAATAAAGATGTTGAATGAACAGTGCGAACAAAACGACGACGGAATGAAAGGACACAGGACGCAGTCACTCCGTCGTCGTTTTGTTCGCGCTGTTACCATTACGAATGTATGACCAACTCGCCCAACTTTCCACTCTAATCTTGCAAACAACGCGACTACCGGACAGCGAACTAGAAGAACACGCAGCATGTAACATACATACCTTGCGTAAAGTCAGTTCGGAAAAAAAAAGCTTTAGAGGCGGAATAACGCCGAACTGTTGGGTGCTACCGTACATAGCGAAAGATGTTGTCCGGCCTGGCTTCGACCTATGAATAATGTAGCCACAGCTATAACGTAATTATAGAGCAACAAGCTGTATGAACCAAGTCTTTGCAAACACCAACGAGGGGGAACAGCTACCGCTGTTGATCGTGGCCCTGAGGCTCTGCGTAAATAAAGTTAGCAAAACCAAAGACGACTTCCCGCACGTGTCGGATTCCCGCGTTTATCCTCAAGACCCAAGGAAAAGCACTTACCCTTAACTTTCCCTGTTCTTGTTACTAGTGCTGAATACAAAAAAAGGAAAGACAAATAGGACAGGCATTCTGAGGGTTGCCTCGACGATGCATTCAACGAAGGAAGTAAGCCAAGGGAAGTAAGCTACAGAACATGAAAACAACTTGTTTTTTTCGTCTTGCGCGGTTGCCTATTTGCACATATTCCTTGCCTGCCACGTCCTCGCGAAACAATGTTGGAGCACTAACTGCCATGGCGGACGTGATCGCGTAAAGTAATCGCACCAACACTCCCTGAGTGACTCCACTCCACTGCTGTTGCAATTGGGAACGTCCATCGCGACGGAACAGAACTGCACTCGACGTAGCCTGTGGAAACACTGCCGGAACCGGAAAGGACAGAGTAACAGTGAAAGGCTTAAAACACGGAGTACCGCTGTAGGCACTGAGAATGCTAGTTGCCTGTTTGCCGTCAGTTGGGAGTCAAGGGAGAGCACATAAAGAACACGGGCGCGGCTTTTCTTATTGGTTTCATCCGCGCTCCATTAGGCGTTGCCGCCATATATTTCCCGCATTGTTCGTGAGGGAAGCGCAAAAGCCTTCTGCAGTTTTCCTGGGGCCCCATCACTTGAGTTAACATGCGTGAGTCCCAGATTGACGATCGATGCCCGGATGACTGTCGGGGGTAACAACTCCAGCGCATGACACACGAAAGCCACTGGTATATACGAGCCTGTTTACTCGAGCGCAAAACGTATAGACGTAAGGGCGCGACGAGAAGAAACGCCGATTCTCTCCGCGGCTTCGTTGCCGTAGCCGCAACGACTTCTTCCATCATCCGGGTTTGCGCTCGCGTATACGTCCATGACGCGTTGAGTAGATGGTCGCGGCGGGTCACTATAACTATCATCATCATCATCATCATCATCATCAGCCTGGTTACGCCTACTGCAGGGCAAAGGCCTCTCCCATATTTCATCACTTCACAAATACATCACATCACTTCACATGACTCCCAAAAATCACTTCACACAAGTCGGTCCACTAGCACCGACTCACTCAGCAAGGCGCACGGACCGCTATATGAGGGTGTCCCAGCTAACGTTAGCCAAACTGTTCAAGAAACAAGAGAGTTAAAAATAAAACACGGTGCAAGATACGATTTTAAGACCTATGGTATTCCACCTTCATACCTCTGATTACAGAACACTGTGGAGCATAATCGTATCTTGTAACGTAATTTCCTCATATTTTTTTTTCGTCAATCACCTCGGCTAACGTTTGGTAAGTGCTTTATCACCAAAGGTGAAGAGTCACACTCGTTCGGCTTGTGCGCTCTCTTTTTTTTCGCATCGACGCAGACTCCCGTTGAGATCCCGACCAGTTAGAAGCTGCATGATTCGCACAGGCACTTTGATGTTGATTTACAAACTTATTTGATTACATCGGAAATTTTCACACTTCCCCAAACAATTCATTCTAAAATGAATATACAGAAATGGCACCGAGCAGAGCAGAAGCGGACAAATAAACACAAATACACACGCAATGATCAGCACTACTATGTGGCGTCGACGCTCTGCAATTGATGAGCAATGTGGTGGGCGCGACGATACACTTGAAATAATGGGCACATAAGCGTTCAGGCAAAGAAAGCAAGCAACTGAAGAAAACAAGGTATACAAGGCAAGTATCAATCACAGGGAAGCGGTGAGATTTTTCCCAGGATTCCAGGATTTAATTAGCTACTTTCGAATGGCTATATATTCCCGTAAGGTAGTTCTCAGAAACATGTCACGTAGTATCCCGATCATGGTATTGTATGATGCGTTGTTCCCCTTTGTCGTCTGTTCCTTTCCGTACAGTGCAGATCACTACACGCAACTTAATGATCCTGCCACGGATGACCGTTAGGTGTCACCATTTGATTGGAGTTGGATATATAAAAAATTATGCAGAAACTCCATTGGAGTTGTCTAATTATGCGTAAGCATTGTGCCACTTGCTCATCTCCACGCATACAATGCGATGTATGTTGTTTACCGCGATTGAGGAAGCAGTAGATGGTTCAATAAATGTATGCTTCATTGGCCTTGTAATCTGTTGGCTCTTGATCCGACCTGTATAAACCCTTATCAACCCTTATCAGTTGTTATCAACTTGATCGGACTCGATCCAACCCTTATCGACCCCCACACCTTTATCGATCGTTATTAACCTTATTGAACTCGATCCGTCCCTTATAAACCCTCATCGGTCGTTATCAACCCTATCGGTATCGCTCTGACCCTTATCAACTTTCATCTGTCCCTGTCAACCTCATCGAACATAATCCAATCTTTATCAACCCTTATCTGTCCTTATCAACCTTATCGGACATGATCCGACCCTTATCGGTCCTTATCAATCTTACTGGACTTGGTCCGACCCTTATCAACCCTTATGGGTCCTTTTAAACCTTATCAGAATTGATCTGACCATTACAGTCCTTTATTGCTTATAAGCTGGTGTCGCTGTTTAGCGCCTTATCCATCCGCGTCGGACAATTATGAGCCGCGTGGACCATATCTTGAATGCCATCTGCTATGCGGACAGAGAGTGCCCACTGCTGATAGCCTCGCGCGCTGTGTTCTCACCGCATCACGTTGAAGAGAGACGCGCGGGCCCATATCTTGAAAGCGATCTGCGAAAAGGGCAGGGTGCGGCGTGTGCTGAAAGCTTTGTAAGCACTGTGTTCTCGTCGCTTCGTTCGCGTGGAAGTGACAGGCAGCATGAAGATAAAATCGCTCGCTGCTCTATCTATATATCATCCGTGATTCCAAAGAATGTATGCACTATTGGCTTCACTTAGCTGAGTGCTTGAAGCCTGCTTCACTTCCGTCGCGAGAAAGCCCGGTATTGCACTACCTCCGGGATCAGTCCGCACTTTGTTATGTGTGACGGACGGACGGTTTTCTCGTCCAGTAAGCATAGGAATACCTAGGCATTTAAAAAATGTTTCTTACATAATCTCTTTGATTATCTGCTGTGCATGACGCGTCCAACAAAAATCCCGACTTTATCCGATCATGTTTGATCGCTAATACATATTGCTGAATTCCTATCCTATCCCTTATGCTATAATAAAGAGATTAAAATCAATATAAGATGAACTTTTGTGTTAGGGCAGTTGTCAGGGCGCATGTGTCTTTGTTCGTCCGGCTGACCTCCCTGCCTTTCTTCTTCTTGTTTTCTCTATCTCCCTCTTTTCTTTGTTGTAATGCGAATATAATTTTTGCCTACGTCAGCTCTTTTGAGTCTATCTATCTATCTATCTATCTATCTATCTATCTATCTATCTATCTATCTATCTATCTATCTATCTATCTATCTATCTATCTATCTATCTATCTAATTAGCATCTTAAGCCGATCCAGTGGCCCAAATTGTCTATGTGCTTTGGCCACTACGCATGTGCCTCTGGTCGTGATGCCCTCGTGGTCGTTCTATAGTCTTCATCCTAGCTTCGAGATTTTACTCTCGGCATGCAGTCGGCCTCACGCCTTCTACCACGACTCAGTGACCGATGTTATCTAATAACTTAGGGCTACTGGTTACGAGCTCGCAGTCGCGGTACCGTCGTGGTCGTTGCATCGTCGTCATTCCAGCTTTGTCATCCGACAGTCGTCATGTCATCGTCTTCACGCGATCGGCGTCATACAGTCGTAGTCGTGCCGCCATGCTCATCCATTGGCGAACGAGCGCCATAGCAAAGCGTGACGATATCGGAGCACGTGGCGTATAGCCGAAGCAACGAAAGTTTCAGAATTACCGCCACACGTGTTAAGTAAACGTGGCTTCAGGAATAGCATCTGTCGCTACAACGCTTGATTACTATTCGCATTACCGTCGACAGTCATCGTAGGTGAGTTCTGCCGTAGTACTTTATCATATTACTGTATTTAGTCGATTCTAAGCACCCCCTTTTTTTCACGATCGCGATGCCCAAAGTGAGGGGGGGGTGCTTAGATTCGAAAAATCTAGAATGACCCCCACCCTCCCTCTTTTCGCTGTGACATCACGAGGAGATGGGTGCGAGAAACAACATTTTAATTTGCAAACATTAAAAAAAAATCGGTGCAGAATCGGTGTGTAGGATGCTCAGTCACTATCACTGCCACTCGAGTTCGTCGCACCGCTTGAACCGCTGCTCTCAGTATCCCACAGCAGGTCGTCTTCCGATCCGTCGAAGTTGTTTGTGATCGAGCACTTCTTAAAAGATTTGGCCACAACGTCCACTTGGACCCTCTTCCACGCGTCCGAAATCCACTTTGCGATGGTTGATGGGGACGCTTTCTGCAGCTTTCCCGTCGGCGTCTTCTTCCGGTCAGGGTTTCGCGCCCACTCTTCGTACTCCTGTCGGAGATTGGCTTTGAAGGCCTTGTTGACTGAAACGTCGAGGGGTTGCAGCACTGGCATCATGCCACCCGGAATCCCAACCACGTCGCTATTGATGTTTCCTTCCCTCCTCTCTCTCCCTGTGATCTTTGTTTTCCCCTTTCCCATTCCCCCGGTGTAGGGTAGCCAACCGGACGTTATTCTGGTTAACCTCCCTGCCTTCTACTTTTCTCTTTCCTCCTCTCTATTGATGTTCCGAAGCTTTGTCTTTACCTCCGGGGTCAGATGGCCGCGAAACGCGTCTAACAGAAGCATCGACCATGTGCCTGCAGGTCCGCCCAGCAATGATTCCAGAGTGAGCAAGCGCGTTTGGCGGCCTTGGCTACGCGCTCTTCCTAACAAATAGGGGGGTGCTTAGATTCGCATGCAAACATTTTTCCTAACTCTTTCGAGAAAATAGAGGGGGGTGCTTAGAATCGCGAAAATACGGTAGTTCATACCATATATATATATATATATATATATATATATATATATATATATATATATATATATATATATATATACGCCATTCTTACTTTATCTCGAAACAAATTTGTTTCTCTTGAACAAGGCTTGGCATTCAAGGCATGCGTGAAAGGCTACGTGCTTCTGCCTGGCTTACACAAGGCTTGTATCAAATGATTTCAGGTTCAAGCATTCCACGAATGCAATGGCATTCCTACAATAACGTGCCGCACTACTTGTCGGCAGCTTTTGACTGCTTTACATTTCATTATAACATTCCCGCCATATGAATCGAATCTTAGGATCTCGCTAAACAAACGCGTCCCGTCACGCATCTCATTATAACGCCACTGCGCAGTGAAAAATATCAAATCGTGAAGACTCTCAGAGAGCAAGGTGAAGAGAACTCGAAACAATCTGTCGGCAAAAAAAAAAAAAAGGAGTGATCAGATTTCGCAATCGGGAACACGGCGCCCCGTATACATACATGCCTGTCCTGAATACGTGACCTCGCAGACGGCGTCATAGCGTTCTGTTCAGGGTGGTTCGTTTATTTTAGCGTACAAAGACGCGACGCGACCGCGCTTCGTTTTTATCAGTCGCATGCTTCACGTCGCGTCGAGCGGCTTCGGGCGAGTCGTAATAAAACACGGCCCTCCTCTTGCGGCGATAACACGGTCGAAGTTGCAGTCGACAGCCTTTCACTCAAGCGGGCTTTCCTCCTCCGAATTTCTGCTCGTCTCGCACGTATTTTGTGCATCCTCGCGGGCCATGCAAAGTCAGAGGTCCAATAAAGATGCTGAGAATAATGACAGAATATCGTAGCTATAAATTACAACCCACAACAATTCATTTGTTCTGCTTTCTTTTCCTTTGTAGAAGGTGCGCAGTGTTGAATCTGGTTGCCATCAGGAACACCGGACGATTGCCATTGTGGAAGCCTTCATACATATATATATATATATATATATATATATATATATATATATATATATATATATATATATATATATATATATATATATATATATATATATATATATATATATATATATATATATATATATATATATATATATATATATATATATATTACAGTCAGTAGAGACACGAAGCTGAGGTACGTTCTTGTGATGCGCCCTTTGCTCATGAATGCTGCACTTCTCACGAAAGGGAAAAGCTCAAAGAAACTGTAATATTTTGCAATACAGAAGCACAAGTACTTTGGATGCGGTTGTACAGTCGGGGAAGCAAAAGTTTGGTGACCATGGCTTCAGCAAAAAAGAAGGGGCATGCGCTAGAACACGCGACAAGAAAGTCGCAGGTGTGCTACTTGGGCTAGTTGGTGATTCGTAGTAGTTAGAAGAGTGGCGCTAATTAACTAATGCACAGATTAAAGAGACAAAACAATAGCCATTCTGTAGGCGCTCGCCTTGCTTCCTTCTTCGTTGTATGCGTTAACTGCCGTCGCTGTTCTGATAAAGAAAGTCGCAGCTTTGCCAGTAAGGCGAAGCGTTGATGGTGATAGCAAAGTATATTAGACAACTGCACGAAGTAAGGGTCCTAGTTTTATCAGCTGTACAAATTACAGCAAACACTCGCTTACTAATCAATTCTACAAGCATGCTGTCGTGTGTTCACAGGCAAACATGAACAGATCTCACTCGATCACCGCGAGCACTCGCTGTCACAGCGCTGGCGTTATGAAGAGCGCCGACAGCGGAGAAGAACGCTTCGTGCAGCCTTTCGCTTCACCACGTCTCCGAAACTTCGGATTACGCAACCTCCAACACTAAACGAGAGGGGAGACAGCGCGAATGAAGCCACCAGCCATCTATGCTTAACCCTTACTTTTGCACCCACCGCAATTTATCTCCAAGATAAAGTGCGCATGTCACGCATGCGCTCAGTCCTGCGAATATTCATGCACAGCCAAGGTCGGGCTAAAGGAGGAGACGCGCGCTCTCCTTTCCTAACACGCGCTTGGTCACGTGACCTCCGACATTGGACCCGCGGGTAGACGGCACACATAAAGCTCCGATCCTGCTCGGCTCACCATCGCTCGCTTTCCCTCATGCCCACAGCCTATACAACGCGTGGGACGCTATCTTATCACACTTAGACTTTGTACAAAACATCACGGCGACGGCCACAGTGAAAATTTGTCTCGAGTATCGCAATAAAATTAAAATGTCTTCTGCCACAGCTCCGCAACGGGTAATTGCTCCAATGTATTGCACTGGTGGAACACGCGCACATAAGCTAATAACAGCCGGCATGTCCAGGCTACGAAAAAGAATTTACTTTTTCGCGGAACCACTGTCTTCATACTTTCCTCGCCGCTGTACATTGTATCAGGAGTGGGCTTTGTTTTTCTACTGGTATTACGAAAGACATTATTTAGCAAGATAGCAAGCATTCGATTAACGGAGCAAATAAAATTTATTTCCAATTCAATCGTACCTAACACATTTCGAGTGCCTATTTCTGTGTAAAAACGTATCTCTTAGCACACCAGTACTTTACGGCGATTCTGCGCAGTCGATAAAACGAGAACTTCAGTTCGCTGCAGAAGCGATTACTCTCCTTTTGGTATATCGACGGCCTATAGCCTTGGGTAACGCGAGTCCAAAATTGGATGCAGTAGTAACTCTACGATACAAATTATTCCTTACTTCTTATTCGCAACGCCGGCTCTTCCAGCTCTACTCATTTTGTGAATTTCTTAGACTTTGCTAGTGGACTGCTATTTCCTCCTTAACTGCGATGGAGATGGAGCCTCACGCGCGTCCGCCGGGCTCGGCAGTGCCCGTGGCGGCTGCCTCCAGAAAGCGCAACGGCACCGAGAGCGACACTGACAGCGACGACACCATGCAGTACTATGTCAGCAGTGAAGATTCTTGCGACGACACCTTCGAGCTGGTGCGGAGTCGTAAAGCAAAGCGAAGATTTCTCAGCGCATCATCGAATTCGAGTGAGTCCACCGTGAGATCTTCGCGGGATACCGAGGAGCTCACCATCCTGTTCTCGCCAGTTCTCGCCAGTGACAACCTGAGACGCCTCAACAGGCAAGCCGTGTCTTCTCATCTAGAGGCGCTGGTTCCAAACGAAATCAAAGACATCAGGGTGAACACCCGTAAGAACGTGCTAGCTATTGACGTAGAACACGCGGCTGCGTTGGATTCCTTGCGCAAGGTCACGGAACTTGGCGGGATGAAAGTCCGCCCTTATATTCCGCTCGGCAAACAAGTCCGTACTGGCGTAATTTACGATGTTGACGAGACCATCGTCGACTCCGATCTGTCAATCTTAATCAAGCCAGCTACGGAAAACACCATCATCACAAACGCGTTTGGTCTTGGCACGTCACGGTGTGTGAAGATCATATTTAAGGGCGAATCCCTCCCATCGCACGTAAAAGTGGGCCACTTCCGACACGCAGTTCGCCCCTTTATACCAAAACCGCTGCAGTGCTGGAAGTGCAAGAAGCTTGGCCATGTGAGTAGTGTGTGCAATAACACTACCGTCTGTTCTCGCTGCACTGGGCCCCACACCACAAACACGTGCGAGGCCAGTGTACTGAAGTGCACAAACTGCAGCGGCCCTCACGATGCATCTTCGAAGGAATGCCCTTTGATTCGAAAGGAAATGCAAATATTGAAGAAAATGGTTAGAGACCACTCGTCTCACCGAGAAGCAGCAGCATCTATTAAGCGACGACGAGCACGTCGCCGACGTCGATCAAGAGCCTCCAAAGCCTCTGCAGAACGCCACACACGTATATTACCACCCACTCTTCCGCCCAGGCCAAACGCATTTAGCTCAAAGGACAAAGGTGCATCGAACAGCACGGCTGCTGACGCGTGGCCTGCACTCCCGAAGCTACATGCCTCTACTGAGCGAAATGATACTTCTACAGTAGGGGACACTTCGTCTGTTCCTGATAAATTGGCGGACCAAGATCAACAAATTGTTGTTATGATCAGCTCTCTGGTGAGTGCTATTCGTGTTCTACTGGACAAGCTACAGACACCAACAGCTCGAAGTGCATTGCAAGTGCTGGATGCCATCAGTCCGGTTCTGGCGAGCCTTCAGAAGTCCAGTGTTTGAGAACTTCTACAGCAGAACCATGGCTCATCGACAACAACAAAGATCGTTCCGGGATGATGTGAGAAGTGCCTCCATATTCCAATGGAATGCGAGAGGCCTGAGGTCTCGTATTTCGGATTTCCGACAGTTCGTATTTGCAAACCATTTTTCTATACTGGTCATCTGTGAACCGAACTTATCAGCCTCCATAAGACTATCGGGATATGAATCTTTTCTTTCAAACACGTGTGTCCGTGGTAGTAAGGTTCTGGTTTACATTCGCAAGGACCTTACGTATTTTTCCCAACACGTAGCGCCACACGACGGTAACCAATACGTCTGTGTTACTGTGAAAAAGAAGAAGCTGTCTTTTACTCTTATTGGCGGCTACCTTTCCCCAACAAGTCAGTTTGATAGAAAAAGACTGGAAGATATTATGGCTGATACTCCCGGTCCTTGGATAATAACAGGGGACTTCAACGCTCACCACCATATATGGGGAAGCTCCAGGATAAATTCGAGGGGCAGGTCACTAGTATCCTTTGCATCAGGCCACAACCTGTGTCTTCTAAATGACGGAAGCCCGACATTTCTGCGAGGAACTACATACAGTAGCTGCCTTGACTTGACTTTGGTGTCACGTTGCCTGACTTTGAGCGTGCAGTGGTTCACTGATATTGAAACCCATGGAAGTGATCATATTCCGACCTATGTGAGAATCGATGGACTAGACGCCGCATTACCGGTAGTCTCTCGCCAAATCGACTGGTCAGTCTTTCAAAATCGCGTAGAAGACACATGCAAGACACATATTGCACGCAGATTAGAAGACATAATTGCAGACGCTATGCAAGATTGTACACGCTGCTTCACACATCCATCAAAGCGTACAGAGAATGACATTGAATTGGAAAGGCTTCGTGCACTACGTCGCCGAGCTGAAAGGAGGTAAAGGCGCACGAAGTCAATTCTTGACCTTAGAGAAGCTCGGCGCATGCAAAAGAAGATCAAACGCCGAATGGATAAGCTAGCGGATCAAAAATGGAAATGTTTTTGCGACTCACTAGACCCCCGCAAGCCATTGTCCTGTGTGTGGCGTACCTTACGGGGTCTTTGTTCAAGTCCCCAGCAACGACACCCATTCAACGCCCTTGCTCTCTATCAAAACCGCCGCGAGATAGACGTCGCAGAGGAATTTTGTGCGAACGTCGCCGGCGGCACGGTTTTAGTCCCTGACATGGCTCTAGGCAACATCCCCAGCCCACGAGATGCAAGTATGGACGCTCCATTCTCTATGGAAGAGTTAGAAGCTGCTATGGCGCTATGTAGGTGTTCGTCTTCACCAGGACCCGATGGCATAACATATACTGCTTTGCGCCACCTAGGCAGAGAAGCACGAAAAGAACTCCTCAGCCTTTTTAATAGTTCATGGCAAGATGGTGTCGTCCCACAGGAATGGAAACGCAGCCGCCTGGTACCGCTTCTAAAAGCAGGAAAGTCACCGCTCGAACTGGCATCCTATCGGCCTATAGCTCTTGCCAGCTGTGTCGGGAAGCTCATGGAACGTATGATCCTCATGCGTCTCGAATGGTACCTTGAACACCATAAAATTTACCCTGACTCTATGGCGGGATTTCGACGCGGTCGTTCATCGATTGACAGTGTCATCGATCTAGTATCATCTGTGGAACAACAAAAATCTCGGAGGCGATTATCAGTAGCGCTCTTTCTTGATGTGAAAGGCGCTTACGACAACGTTTCCCATCAAACCATTCTAGACGCACTTCTTACAATTGAACTAGGAGGGCGAGTATATCGATGGGTCAGTAACTACTTGACACAAAGGTCCTTGTTCGTACGAACGGAAGATGGTCCGACTACCGACCACTACACATGCCGAGGCGTTCCCCAAGGCGGTGTTCTAAGCCCTATTCTTTTCAACCTCGCGCTTCTTGGGCTGGCCGAATTCCTACCGGAAACAGTGAGTGTTTCAATCTACGCCGACGACATCTGCATCTGGACATCAGCGGTCACTCGCCTGCAGGTTCGCGCACGGCTACAGAAAGCAGCAACACAGGCATCTGACTACCTTCACACACAAGGCCTTACCATCTCAACAGAAAAATGTGCATTAGTCGCTTTTACGCGAAAAACGATGACTCCTTATCCAGTATGCATCAATGGTCAGCCTATCTCCTACAAGAGAAATCACCGGTTTTTGGGCGTCATTGTAGACCGGGACCTCACTTGGAGCCCTCACGTTGCCCACTTAAAGAAGAAGCTCACATCTATTGTTCACGTCTTCAAGTTCATCGCCGGCAAAACATGGGGATCGTCAGTGGGCTCCATGCTACAGTTATATCGAGCACTGTTCATCGGATTCCTACGCTATAGCTCCCCCGTGCTTGCTAAAACATGCAAGTCAAATCTTCGAGAACTTCAGAGCGTGCAGGCGCAGGCACTACGTGTTTGCCTAGGCCTTCCGCGCAGCACCTCGACAGCTGAAACCATTATAATGGCTCAAGACCATCCGATCACGACTTACATTAGCACCGAAACACTTAGAGCCCATGTTCGTCATGTTTCACGGATGCAGTCAAGCTCTCTTGCGTGCCTGCCAGAACGACGACCACAGGCGTCCATCTGCAACAAGGTCAGCATCCATCGTGCCTCCTTACCATCGGGTTTCACACCCTCTGCACGTTCAACCTCAGCTTTGTGGTGTTTAAAACAACCTCAAGTGCATCTTACGATTCCAGGGATAAGAAAGAAGACCGACCTGCCTGCCTTGGCCTTGAAGCAGGCCGCTCTGGATTGTTTGCACACTTTCTACTTTGATCGAGTACATATATATACGGATGGCTCTTCCACTCAGACCAGCTCCACCAGCGCAGTGGTTATACCATCCCGTTCACTAAGCATCCAATACAAGATTTCTCACTTGACAACATCGACTAGTTCGGAGCTTGCTGCCCTCCGAGGTGCCGTTGATTATATTAATAACCAACCGGCTAATCGGTGGGCTATATTCTGCGATTCGAAGGCGGCCTTACAATGTCTTCTGGCATCTCTTCGTCGCGGGTCATGTGAACAACTCGTGTCGGAGATACGAGAAATGCACCATCACATGATCGCGAAAGGACACGACGTCGTGTTTCAGTGGCTGCCTGGTCATTGCGGTATCTCCGGCAACGACCTCGCTGACGAAGCTGCTAGAAAAGCTCACGAGGGAGCAACCCTTGTTTCAATACCTTTATCGCGGACCGACGCAGCCCAACATTTAGGCAAGCTAGCGCACTCTTTGACATTGGAGAAGTGGCACACACCTGAATTCACTCACCATCGCTTGCATTCCCTCGATCCCTCTATGCAACTGCGGCTGCTACCAGGTCTTCCGCGAAATGAGGAAACAGTGCTGTGCCGCTTACGTTTGGGCGTCGCATTCACAAATGCTTATGCATTTCTGATTGGAATGGCTGATAGCGCCGAGTGCAATGCCTGCGGTGTCGAGGAAACCATAGAACACCTACTGTGCTACTGCCCATCTTATGAAAATGAAAGGCAAGACCTCTGCACAGCTCTCAATCAGCTAGATGGAAAGCCGTTCACCTTGAACAAGATCTTGGGATCATGGCCTCGCATATCACAGCTACAAAAGGCCACAAAAGCGCTGCTGCGATATTTGAAAGCGACCGGATTGAGTCAGCGTCTGTGATCCGGACTGAGTGACCGACTGATATCTCCAGTGGACTTTCTCTCTCCTTTTTTTTTAAAATCTTTCCGTCCCCCTTTCCCTTTCCCCAGCGTAGGGTAGCCAACCGGGCTCAGTCCTGGTTAACCTCCCTACCTTTCATTTATCATTTTCTCTCTCTCTCTCTCTCTTTCGATCAGGAAATGGCCGTTGTATCACTGAGGATGCCTTTTATGCCATCTTTAAAATAAGAAATTACACCACTACGGCAAATAGTGACAAGTCTGAAAACCAGAGCGACTTCCGCTTTTCAGAAAGCATGATGCATGTCCGTTTGTTGTGAAGATGTTCCGTCAGTGTTCGCGAACAATTCTTGATTCTGGCTCCCAAGAACTGCGTAGGGCATTCAAACTCGACTAATGTCACTGAATCGAGGACGAGCGACTGCTTTTGATACAGTCACGCAAGAATATAGCGCTGCGACCACACGAGAACTGATTCGAAGAAAAAGGTTACGTGAGTCGCGAATTGTTAGCTTCCTCCAAAGAACGGCCTCGCTTCCTTCGCCGCTGAGGTACACCCGCTAATTGAATAGCAGACAGCGCCGGGCACACACCTTTCTGTCTGCTGCTCCCTTTCTCGAAGTTACTCCCGCCGCCCCACATCGACGTGCTTGGAGCCACTCTCGTTCCTAAAGTCTTGCAAGCGCGTAATTGTTTGCCGCGTACAAATAATCTTGTGCGACTCGCTTCGTTGAGTTGATTCCTCCTTGTGCTGAGTAACCCCTAATTTCGAGTCGCCTCCGACTCAACTGTGTACATAATGCATTAGGGCTCCGTGGCTCGGGCCTTTAAGAACTGAGAGCGTCTTGCCTTTTCTTGGTCGAACACGGCTACACTGTAACAGTTTTCAGAAAGTATAGGCCATTTTCTTTGCCTCCTCCTTCTCGACTCTCTGCGTCAGTCTACAGATGCCGTTGAAGCAAGCTGTAGTTATTACTGCGCAATTACTCGGGAAGTGTGGCTTGTCGTACTCCTTTTCTGGGCCTGAAAGTGCGACGCCCAGAGATGAAAATGAGGGAGTCACACTGAATGCGCTTTCTGGGATGCCCGCGAATTTCGGCGAGTCCAGTTTCTACAGAGATCGAAGGTCACGAGCCTTGTTTCACACAAGGCTCGCGACTGGCACATGCGCTTACATGCATTCTGTCTGCTCTTCAATCTTTCAAACAATGAACTGCAAATGTACAAAATTAAACACAGCTCGCAGCAAGTACGGCGGCATACTAGCGCTCATGTAAAAAAAAAAAATATTTTTTAAATAAATGTTGACCTTCAAGCACGCAGAAACTACAAAGATAATATTTCGTTGCATGGTTCTTATGTTACAAGAAAGGCAATGATGTATTTCTAATGGATTAGTTTCGTGTTTGTATGTTCATGTTCCTCTAATAGTTGTCGCAACATTGGACGGCGCAGTCTAAGCGTTCGTTGCACGATAGGGACCGGACAAACCCGCCGCCTCTTCCCATCTGTCTCGACTATGTTAACCGAGACCTCGCAGCGATCAGTCCCCACCCAACAACGCCAGATGAAAAGCCGTCAGCAAAGCGCCAGCGTCCGTGTAATTGCTACAGGTAACGTAACGAGGCAGCGTCTCGAGCGAGCACCGCTGAGAGGCCTAAAATAGTCCCTTTTTTTCTTTTTTTTTTCTTTTCTTTCCTTCATCGCTGCTGCTCTAGGCATCTGTAATGACAAAGCAAAAGCGGCTTTGTACTGAATCATTTTTTCCGTGTGCGCAGGATGTACTTTTTTCTTTTTTGCAAATAACCTTAAGAAGTGCCCGAGACCGGTGAAGCAATTTAACCCTCCTGTTTTAGAACTTGAAATGAACAATCATTTATTGCAAAAAAAACGCCATAATAACGTGGCCAATTATCAAAGCTCTATCAATAATGATGTAAAATAATTACTTTAGGCCGCATCTAGTGACCGCAGATTTGAAGCTTGCCAGGAATTTAGTCATTTTCGTTTAGTAAGTCTCCTTGCACAATATGATCGATTTAGACGATTTAGATATTTTCGCTATCAAGTGAATTCGCCTTTATATGTTCATCAATCACTACTGCTCCCATTGGCAATGTTCTTCGGCTAACTAGGAGGCGCTTTTGTGAAAATATATTAAGTGCAACGTTAATTCGTAATTGGCAGCACTGAAATAAAGGCAAAAACAAACGCCAGGAATCTGCAATGCGCTCAGGTAGCGACATTTACGTAAATTTCATTCAAGTTACTGTAAACGCTGCATATTGGCCGTGTTGCTTCTGCATGACACAAGGTGCACCAGCGCGACTTGCAGCGTAGGCCGTAGCGAGTCCTGTTTCGTAAGTATTTTGTCCGTGCTGCACTTATTGCTTATACCTTTGTTCTTTCTACTCATTGTACAATGCGCACGTATTTACGGCTTGTAATAAAAGCCCCCTCGGTAGAAAGCAAGCGCTTGCCTATGTTTCCTTTTCTGCTATGTTCCTGTCGAAATTCGCCCCGCGACATTTTAGATGAGCTCTTGGCGACCGCTGCACACAGCGTTCGCCTTGAAAATCGTTCCATAATGTTTAAAAAACAGGGCTAAAAACGTACACCGGACAACAGAATAAAGGATGGCACACACACGGCGCTGACTTACAACTACGTTTATTGAAAAAAGCACGATGGCTTTTTAAAGCCATACATCAAGCGTGCGCGCATGCTCGATGTGAACAAAAGCACTTTTTAAACATTATGGAAAACCACCAACTCGCCGAATCTGCCGTTCTTCTTGAACATCGTGCGGGAAAATAGAACGCTTACTTAGCTTACGGGCGAAAAAAAACAACCGAATAACCATTGTGACGTAGACGATATACCGGTGTTACGTAGGTGGTGCGCACAGGCTCTGCAGCAGCCAACAAGGCAATTTCGGCGAGCTAGATCCAGGGAGAAGAGGTCGTTCGTAGGAGAGGAGACACTAGTAGCCAGCAATGCGGAAAAGTAGCGGAATGGTGAGAAAAGGCGCAGGAAAGTTCAGCAACGCGTATAAGGGCGCTTGAGATCGCCGCGGAGGAATGAGAGGGAAGAAGCACGGCGGCTGTCCGTCTCCGCACGACGGCCACACGTCCCCCAGCTCTCCCTCCCTCTCGACCGAGACGCGCAAGTGAGGCACGTCGAGCACTTTTCACGAGCCATCTCATCCCTCGCTCGCCCCAAGCGGCAAGCGCGCCGACGGGCTCGTGTTTTCGCCATCCGACGTGTGTGGGAAGGAAGCAGGTGCCTCACTCTGGTTATTATGCGCATCGCTGCGTCCACTGCAGGCCTATACTATAACGGGAGCACCGCATCGGGTTCCCGACTGTTGTGCATTTCGTTGGCGTTTAGTTAGGACCTGGCGTCAGGCGGCTGTCGGGAGCGTAGGTGCGTGTCACATAGTTTCCTTTAGTGAAAGGGCAGCAAGATGAAAGGACACCGCGGTACTCATACGCCGACCTAGTCAGCCGCCCTCTTGACTACATAGTCAACGATAATTATGTATTGGTCACTTTATGCTGTAAAGCTAGGACTTTTGTTCTCCGGAGTGAATTCTAATTCGAACTTTTGCCAATGTATGTAAAAAAAGAACGAGCTGACTGGTCCAAAACTTACGTGAGCTCATTAATAACTCTCAGTACTATCATTATAGCCAACTAACCCCCTGACATTGAGTAAACAAACGAGCATACCCATTAATTTTCTTAACCTACAGTATGGTGAGGCCAAAAGTGCTTTTCTCACCGACAGCACTCGCGTCTCAGTGAGCTTCCACTACTTAGAGAATGCTCTAGACTCTCATACTTTATGCTACACGTCGTTCGGCAAAGCGGAGCGTCAATAGGAAATATTGTGTGGCCATAACAGTGCCTTAATTGTAATGTATGACGCACTCCGGCCCTTTCTCTCAAAACACAGTGTTATAATGAAGAACGCGTGATGCTCGTATGTAAACGCGAAAGCCTTTTTCCCCTTTCACCTGTCACAAAAGCGAGTAGTATAGCATATTTCACGCTGTATCACGCAGCACAAAGCAAAAAGGTGTCCGAAATTCAGACGCAGCATACGCACCCTCATTTTGGTGTTCATATGGACATATTGACGTTGCGTCACACCGTCTCAGTCCAGCATGTGTAATCAACCAGATACATGCAAACGTAAGTTGTTTCATGTAAAACAAACGACACATTTCGTACCTCATACACCACTCGATCTGGATACGCCACTTTTAGGGCACCCCATGAGTTGCTAGTGAATGTCTTCTCCGAAAAATAAACAGCTCAAAGGTAAAGAAAAGGCGTGCAACCATTGCAAGAAATTTTGAATTCGCTACGAACTTGACCTGAGTGGTCTCATGGCTATATACTGAAAATTCTATCGTCCGTTGACTGCTTCAAGCTGCTAGTGATCAAGTGGACGCTTTCGGTAACCCTCAAACTCCGGGAACAAGAGGAACCTCACATTAGCCCTGCTACAGGATCTAGAATCAGCATATGACGCTAGCCTAGTGGTTTGAAATCTTTGTGTAGGAGACAGTACACACTATTTTCCTTTCCTTAAACGAGTTTCTAGCATTTGCGGCGCACCACAACAACGGTTCTTAGGTACGTGCGCAACTCCGTTAGCAGCTGTGATGTAAGCTGGCTTCTTCGCAACAAATGTCGCGCAAGGAAGGCAACCTAATTTTTTTTTTTTTTTGTAAAGCTGGAAAGCTGTTTTTTTTTAAGTGCATAAATTCGTGGGGACATGCCCGCTTTACTAATTCCGTTCTTCAAATCCGCATGCCTAACCCTGCATGTCTAATCTGTACGTCAAAGCTGCACGCTGTTTAGCGAAAGCACTGGCCGAGTGTTTAAGACACTGGTTCCCGCGTGCGTGAGACCAGAGCGTTGTTCCAACCACCGTGGTGGCTCAGCGGCTATGGTGTTGTGCTGCTATGCACGAGGTCGCGGGATCAAATTCCGACCGCGGCGGCCGCATTTCGATGAGGGCGAAATGCAAAAACGCCCGTGTCTAGTGCATTGCGGTTAACCTTAAAAATCCCCTGGACCCGCCGTGGTTTCTCAGTGGCTATGGTGTTAGGCTGCTGAGCACGAGGTCGCGGGATCGAATCCCGGCCACGGCAGCCGCATTTCGACGGGGGCGAAATGCGAAAACACCCGTGTAGTTCGATTTAGGTGCACGTTAAAGAACCCCAGGTGGTCGAAATTTCCGGAGTCCTCCACTACGGCGTACCTCATAATCAGAAAGTGGTTTTGGCACGTAAAACCCCACAATTTAATAAATTTTAAAAATCCCCTGGTGGTCAAAATTATTCCAGGGTTGCCCATTACGGCGTGCCTCATAATCGAATCGTAATTTTGGCACGTAAAATCCCAGTATTCAATTCAGACCATGGTTCCAAATCGCGCGGGCGTCGCAAGGTGTACGAGACCTTTACCGTGAAGGGTAAGCGTCATTATCAATAAATAAATGTGAATAAAGACACATAAGCCCTCGCCAAACCTGAGCCCTCTCCGTTTTGAAACTGGCATTCAGTTGATTGCGCCGTCATGACAGTGTCGCGCTAGTCACTACAGCCGAGCTGCAAGTACTAAGAGGATGTTAATCTTTGCAATACAGTGGACGGTGCATGCGCTACATGAAGAGCGCGTATGAAAACTGTGACGTCAACTAGCGAGCCAATAACGTGGTAAACGGGGCGCGGCGTCAGCACTAAAAGATGACGACGCAGGCGAAATAGCACGATCTTCGTACGACCCTGCGTATAACTTTTTCAGTGCATGACTGACACGTTCGTGTTCTCCACGCGTGCTAACTTGTCGCTCACAGCAATACATCTGTTAAACACGTAGTAGTATCGCCCGAAAATTGAAGCATCGATTGCGATAGCAAATTAGTGGACAACTATACGAAGTAAAGATGGTAGTTTTACCGGCCGTATAAACTTGTAAACATAGGTGCATTAACTAAATTAACAAGACTGGTGTAACGCGCGCACAAGTAAACATGGACACATCTCACTCGATGACCGCAGAAACTCGCCATAAAAACACTGGAGTGAGGAAGCGCGGCAGCTGCAGCGAGCGAATCGACCTTCGTGCTGCGTCTCGCATCAACGCGAACTAATCCGCGAAAGCACAGCGCACGGCGGACTCTGTCGACGTCGCGGATGCCTTTCACGATACAGCAGCCCGTTGTGACAGTGATTGCCCGCGATCATCCAGTGAGACAAGTCCGTGTTTGCCTGTGCGCGCGTGACAACGTGCTTGCTAATTAAGTTAGTCCGTGAATGTTTACAGCCATTTATGCAGCTCATAAAAGGACTAACCTTGCTTCGTATAGCTGCCTAGTAATTAGCTATCGCTATCATTGCTTCGCCTTTAGAGCGAAACTGCGACTTATGTTTCCATTTCTAAAAACATTTCATTCAAAAGGCGGCGCACTCAAAAGAACCAATTGATATCACTACATCACGAAATAAAAGCACAGAGGAGTGATTTTTCTCCCAAGGGATTCCGCCTCAATCCAGGCTGAGCCATTACACTTCGGCTGTGGATCCCCGCTGCCCCGACTGCGGCGAGGAATGGTCCACCTTGAACCACATCCTGTGGCAATGTTCTGCGTTGCACCACTCGCCTTTCAGCAGGGAAGAAGACTGGGCAGAAGCCGTCAAGAGCAACGACCTTCAAGTCCAGCTTCGGGCTGTCCAAAGGGCCTGCGACAGGGCTGAAGATCACGGTCTTCCGCCCCCGGCGCGTGTGCGGCCCGCGACTACGACAACGTAGTCCCTTAGGACCAAATAGAGTTTCTTGTCTGTCTGTCCCCCAAGGGGTGATTAAAACCTTCCGTTAAACACGAAGGGCACTACACGTTTTGCGTGTGTGGGTTTCCGACGCGTGCGTCGTGCTAATTTTCATTAATCATAGCTATCGCCATAGCAACGCGCACAGCCACCACGCCAGAATGTGTGCGTTCAGTTCACCGTTTTAAACCTTGTCCTGTTCTCGTTTTAGCCAGTGATATGGGGTTTGGCGTGTGCTTAGTTAAGTGCGGGACATCTGTGTTTATTTTTTCCCGAACTATATAGCGCTATATAATTAGTGCCAGCGACCCCGATCAAATGAAGAAAGAATTTGTGGAATACGAAGCGAGTGCAGCGAATTGTGCAGCATTTGCGCCAGTCTATCTCGAGAAATGCGCCGTCTCCATAGCAGCCGATAAGGGTTATCTCGTTTCTTTTCGTCTTCTTCTTCTTCTTCATTGTTTTCTTTTTTTTACTTTACGCCTTTGCAGCATCGTTTCTTCGAGCTCAAAAATGAAACAGCGGACACGCGTTTCTAAGCGCTGCAGCAACGGTTTCGACATTCTATATTAAAAAAAAAAAGTTTGTTTTGTTTACTTTCGCGCGGCTTTCTTTACGGGCGTTAAATTAACCGGCACGCCGAGTGGCTCCCGACACGGATAACTGCGTAATAAATGGTCTTGCACGAACATCATCAGTCAAGAACGCCGGCAACACTGTTTACCTTATATTTATTTTTCCTGTCAAAAAACGCGGTTGGAAGAAACGGTGGTCCGGAACCGAACGTAATAACAGCGTCGAGTGCGATACATGGAAGAACCGCGTGTGGGGAGGGGCGTGAAGATATGAGCCGAGAACCGATCTCGTGAAGCTGGCAATTTCGAGGCATCTTTTATTTTTTCCTTGGCTCGAAACTTGAGGTTGCATCGACTGTGAATGCATCTACACGTCCCGCTATAGACGAATCGTCTCGCCTGCTTTAAGCTAAACATCGCGGTTTCTTGTAACATTATAGTCTCTTATAACATCGGGCGAAAAAAAAAAGAGTGTGTAGAAGATGGTGGCATATAATATGGACAAGATGATAGGTTAGAGGAAGCGAAATGTGTCACTGGGTTTTGCATTGCAATGCGCAAAAGGCCACCACAGCGCTCATGCGCTTCTTGAAGGCAACTGGACTTGGCGAGTGCTCATGACTATATATATACACGTATGTACGTTAATGAACGTTCGTCTGCGGGTGCGCGCACAATGACTCTCCTTCTTCCTCATTATCTTTCTTTCCGCCTTTCCCCTTCCCCATTCCCCGAGTAGGGTAACCAACCGGGCCCGACATTGGTCAATTTCCGAACTACTCCTTCTTTATCTCTCCCTCTTTCTCTGTCTTGTAACATCACGGATTCTTGCAATCGTCACGATCGAAGTCTCGGGAATGAAAATAAAGCTCAGGATGAATTTGCCCGATTGCAGGGACACAACCATAGCGCGCGGTGACGTTCAATGAAGACTATGTAGAATATATATATATATATATATATATATATATATATATATATATATATATATATATATAAATATAAAGTTTCGTTAAGGCTTGAGGCCTGCAAAAACATCAGAAGAGGAATTCTACAAGGTGTCCCAGCTAACTTTAGCCTCCAAGACGATGCGACCAATTGCACGTTGCTCGATATTGTATGGAGTAAGTCAGACCATTTTGGTATACTGTTTAATTGCATAATCAGTCAAAATTAATTAACCAAATTCTGAAGCAACGAAGTTCGGAAAAAAGTTTCAATCAGAAGGTCCTAGAGCGGTTTGCAAAACGTCAGATTAAACAGTTTCTAACTTTCTAGCGATTAAAGTATTAATTGTTCTTTTCTTACTGCAGATGCCCGCGAAATAAAAAAAAAAATACCGCGTGACATGTCCGCTTGCGCGCCGTGATTTCAGTGCTCCCAAACGTTCCGCGTACAAACGAACATAGCATTTAGCCGGGTGTGCTGACGCTTGAAAGGCCACAAGGCAAGCGACGCAGGTGTTGGCTGTGCAATTTACGCCAGCAACGGTTATCGCTTGCACTGCGATAACAAATGTAAATATACCGTGTGAACCGTTTGTCTACTCTGCTTCCACGTAACAATATTTATTTTAAGTTTGCCACACTGTCACTGTCAACACCCTTTTGTGAGTACGTGCCATTGCATAAAAAGAAAATCAGTACCATTATCATCATCATCATCATCATCATCAACAACAACAACAACAACAAGAATACGTGGTGATCATCTCGGAGAGGTAGTACGCATTGGCTCGATAGAAGTATATGTACAGTTGTGGCCTAATGGTTAGGAATGAAGGCACAGTATGGTTAGAAATGCTAAATTTATCAAAGAAATTATGCTCTTCATGATGTATGTTTGTTGCAATGAGGATGTTTAGCTGTGATTTGCTTTATCACTGAGTAATTCCGCAGAAAACAAGGTCAGCAGCCACGAAACCTATAAGGGTTGTAAAGATGATGGGGTCCTGCGCGCGAGCTACTTTTTTTCAGGGCAGCAGCAGCGCACAACCTGCAGGCACGGAGAGAACAACCCAGGCAGGTTCACTTTAAAAATAGAAAAGAAACAGAGAGAGAGAGAGAAGGTGCGATTTTAAGGGTGTCAGGCAATGACACACAATCAATCCAATGTTATTCACTGCATGCTTAGCATAAGCATTCGAGCTGTTAGGCTGGCAAGAATTAGGAATGAGCAACCTCAAGTTTCAAGCCAAGGAAAAATAAAAGATGCCTCGAAATTGTCATCTTCACGACATTGGTTCTCGGCTCACATCTTCACGCCCTCCCCGTACACGGTTCTTCCATGCATGCTTGAGGGCCTTAGCGGACAAAGTGTAAGAGTATATACTAAGATTAATATGCATGAAATTTGTGTAATGTTCGATAGCCTAGCAAAAGAACGAGAATTCGTGATTGGCAGTCACTCCCTAAAATATGCGCAAGGGTACTTTTGTTTAGGTCAATCTGTCCATATAAGAGCGCAGCCTACAGAAGAATAAAAGTTGGAAGGCAATTCAACCTCCAGTAAAAGTCGATGAAAGACAACGTCTGACTGAGCGAGTTGGGTTTGAGAATGAGGTGTGAACCATACGATTTATTCTGAGTGGCCCGTAGCATATCAGGTGAGAGCGTCTGCGTCTCCGATTAGAGTCGCAGCATATCAGCGACAGTCTCAAAACGCTACCTGTCACGAGGGAGGAATGTGAGAACGTTCCCCTTACAACCGGTACCACCCCACGGTGGTACCTCTGAAAGCACCGGTACTGATACCACTGGAAGCGCAGCTACCACCTAGAGCATCGCTACAATTGGGAACACCGGTATACCACCGGTACCAGATCTATTTGGGATCGCGGCATGCATTTTAGGCTACTCTATGTGCGGGAACGGCCCACGAATGAGGCACAAAAAATACCCGATACGGAAAGGTAGTGCTAACTCGCCAAGAAAAACCTTATCTTTCAAAGTCAAGCCATGAGTAAAGGTATCTCTTGGTTATCGCTCCACCGACGTAGACGATCTTGTGAATCTGCTCACGCTTATTGCTGAAGTATATGAGCGCGTCTTCGCTATTGTTCTTTGACAGGCTCCACGTAATTGTATCCACTTCCACGGGCACGTTCATGACCTTCCCCTTAATTTCATGCAAACAGTCCAGCCCTCCCACCGTACTGGAGGCGCACAACGCTCATGAACAGACTTCTAGGAGACCCGGCGTTCGCTCACAGGGTTCCGACATTAGAGAGTTCTAGATTAAAAAAAGCAAGCGGCTTGCGTACGCAAGCCGCCTGCTTCCCTAAATCTAAAACTCTCTATTTGTTCAGAGGCGGAAGGTACGCGGGTGTCGGCGGGCAGGCGAAGCCGTTGTAGGAGGACCGTCGGAGAAAGTTGATCTTGTTTAGCTTCGCAGGGAAGCTATACCGCACGCCTTAATGTCCCTCACCCGTTTTCTGGGAAAATCGGGCGCAAGCACATCAAAAATGGATCTACTGCACGGATCTCGCGTTGTATGCGAACCAGTTTGTCGCATACCGAGCAAGTAGACCAAAAGGAATTTCGCGTGAAGTGTGTGTGAAAGTACCGATCCGCGGCTCTGCGCAGGCACAGTGCAGCCCTGTCGGTCGCTCTCCAGGCTTGTGCGACAGCTTGAAGCTTGTCCAGAAGCACTGTCCTCGCTCGCAGACGTTGTCCCTCATGCGGGCTTCTTTAACGATTCGACTATTCTGCAGGCACAGCTCTCGTTCTTCGGATGCTTCTCCGCACACTCGATCCTCCTTGGAAGCTCTGATGAGCTCGAAAGATAGTGACAAATAACATTTATTAGTACCAAAGGAGCTAGAGCCCCAGCCCGGGCCACCTAGTAGGCTCCTACCTCATAGCATAGCACGTTCTTGACGTGCTGCCCCAGAAGCGGCCACCATAGTTTTTGAAGCTCTCGTGAGGGAGTGGTCCACTTTGAAGTTTACGCTTGCGCAAGAGTTCATTATATACTCAGAAGGTTATATGATAAAACGCTATAAAAGGAGAAAGCATGCTATGCGCCTAACAGTCCTCGCTGTCTGTTCTTTTACTGTTTTCAAATTTCCCTACAGGAACGAATCGGCCGAAGAGTACCGCGGGCTCCCAGCAATGCCGGAATTGCTCAATATTCTTTCCGTCGCTGTACTGAAGCTCTGGGGACCATGCCGTGCAAAAGCAGCTTGCTTTCTTGCCTCTCATGCATAATGCATGAAATTCCAATGCCTCAAGTCTGCAATCAATCATGTTTGTAACAACAACAAAAACGCTGTAAACAGCGGCACTGGACGAAATGCTGCGAACGTGAGGACACTTTTCGTTTGCCCACAGAAACTCGTGCCTGACATGCACCGATATTGTACAAACGCAGACGAGGCGCAAGAAAAACACGTCTTAAACGTATGTTGTTCCTCGCGACAGACCTTCTTTTGTTTTCATGCATAAAGATTGTTCGCTCGCAGAAATTTTCAATTGATCTTTATCACTCTATAGGGTCATTCTTTTTTTTTTTTTTTTTACTCTTGAAGCGAATTTTTTGTTGCTTTAATGCGCGCTTCCGTCCCCGCACTCAGTGTCATGGATACGATTCAGTGTCAATGGAGGTCACGTGATACGGCTATTTTAAGGCGAAGCTTTCATTGCGAAGCAGAAAAATGGTCTAAAAGTGAAGAACAACTATATATACTCGGTTAATTCGACTTTTTGTACTGGTGAAAACAAGAGACACCTACTACGACCTACTAACCAGTTCCTATGCGCGATACTTAGCATCTCGGAAATTTGAAGAAACCAACAACATGACTAGGTGAGCTGGTGGCTGCATCATCACCATCATCATCCTATTTTTTGTATTCTTCAAGAAGAGATATCCAATTGCCCCGGGTCTTGGCAAGTTGACACGTACGGTTTTATGCCTGCAAATTTCCTAATTTCATAGAACCGCCTAATTCTCTGACGTCCTGAACTGCGCTTCTCTTCCCTTGGCACCCATTCGGCAACTCTAATACGCCGCTGGCTATCTTCCCTACGCCATACATGGCCTGTCCAGCTCGATTTCTTCCTCGTGAATATGGGCAACCCCCGTTTGTTCTCAGCCCCACACCGATGTCTTCCTGTCTCGTAACACGCTAATGGGTTTGCTCGTATAACAGAACTGAACTCATGTAAGGAATGGTTTTTTTTTATTTATGTAGTAATGCTAATAATGCTGCGACGGGGACTAGTTGGCGAAACATTATGCATGAGGCACAACAAAGGACACACCAGCCGCAGTTGCTTAGTGGCTATGGTGTTCGGCTGCTAAGCACGAGGTCGCGGGATCGAATTCCGGCCATGGCAGCCGCATTTCGATGGAGGCGTAATGCGAAAACATCCGTGTACTTAGATTTAGGTGTACGGTAAAGAACCCCAGGTGGTCCAAATTTCCGGAGTCCCGCACTGCGGCTTGCCTCATGATCATATCGTAGTTTCGGCACGTAAAATTCCATAATTTATTTTTGTTATAACAAAGGGCAGGTTAGGAGTGGCAAGAAGACAGACAAAGTACAACGCGAACTGACGTTTTCTTTTTTTTTATACTACTGCATGCGTCTTACGTACACATCTCAAACAACAAAAATAACAGACATGTAAACAGGACACCAAAACGAATAATGAAAAAAACGATTAGAACTACACAGCTCGACTTATATGCATCCCTATCGGTATACTAACCCTACAGATGTGTAGGTATAGTAGAGGTGGCCGGCTCTGTTGATTACGCAGTCACGCAATGAAACTATATACTAACGGTACGTAAATATCCTCACTGCAACAGACACACCTTGAAGTGAGCAATTCATTTATTAAAGCGAACTTTTCTACGCCTTCTTTGCCGGGGTTCGGCGCGGGTACTCGGTCAGTTTCCTGCCGATTAAGGTGGGGCGAGAGATGGTGTAATTGTAAACTGGTTCGATCCCGGAGATCGATCGATCTATCTATCTATCTATCTATCTATCTATCTATCTATCTATGTTACAAACTGCTGTGCTGAAAGATCAGGGTTCGAAACCAACTAGCAGACCAACTTGCATCACTGAGTATTTGCCAATGCGTACATACGTGACGCTATTCAACGAACCTCTTTCCCGCCGAGATTGGTCACTGTGTAGATGCGGGACCGGGTAAGCAACGCTGTTCGAGGAAACTCTTTGACGTCGACTTGGACCACTGGGCATGTGGCACTCGGTCTGTGCTGGTCTTCAATGAACCTCTTTGATGCCAGCATGGGTCATTGGGTATGTGCCAGTAGGTGTGTGCCACTTTACAGTGACAAAAAATCATTAACATTTATTCGATGCTAGGCGGAATCTAACCCACGTAACATGGGTTGCTCAAGGCAGCAACCCGACGCGTCAGCAGGCTGCGCCACAAGTGCTTTTATTTTTACACTGAAAGCTGTATATGACTAACGTTCCGTAGTTTTTTCGGTGTCCAGTAACAGAAACGGACTTGGCGATTTCTAACAAACCCATACGAGTGCAGTGCGGCGGCGCAGATGTCAAAATGCCGAACAGATTACAACGCTCGCCGCGAACAATAGCGTGACGTCAAGGTTATCGCAATATATAAGCAGGAGAGGTATCGGCGCTAAAAACAGCTGCGTTATCGTGGGGCGGACACGTAAAGTTCGTACACCCGAAGAACAACATGCGTACGAGGAGCGCCGGAGAGAACAGCAACGAGAATGTAAACGGCGCCGGCGCGAAACGACCACAGACGAAGAACGCACCCGCGATGCTGAACGAAAACGACAATTGCGAGCCCGGGCACCTCCGAAGGAACAACGACGCCAGACTCACAACGCAAGAAATGACAACCATTCCACTCTGTGAAGTTGGAACGGGAACGAATGCACTTTGCTTTTCGTTTGAGAGCTTTGACTGTCGTCAGCTTTCACTGCCATTCCGTCTTCACAGAGTGGAATTATCATCATTTTTCTTTCATGGTATTTACTACGAATACAATATGTACTTGCGTAAGGTATTTACATAGCGGCCAAAACATACATAGCCGGGTCTACAAGCACGAAACAAATACTTCACAGTACAATTACTACAGCAAACACTTCTCTAAAGGGCAGGCACAAGGATACAATGTATCAACAATGGATACCAGTCTTAGTGGAAGTCTCTTCGATCATAAAAGTATTTCAGTTCTGAAATGCGCTGGGTATGTGCTGCGTTTCAATGAACGTCTTTGACGCCAGCGCTTTAGCGAGCTGCGCCATAAATTCTCTGGGTTTTTGCCGCTTTGCGATCAACCTCTCGTCTACTTCGGTCATTGCGTATGCGGCACTGGGCTTGGGGCAAGCGAGCGAACAATTATCATCATTCGCACGCACCGGCGCGTCACGCTTCTCGTCTTGGAGGCTAAGCGCGGACTTCTCTGCGGCGCCACCAGATGCCGCAGCGTGTTTAGAAAGAAGCGTGAAAGAGGAACCCGGCTGCCGCGTGAGGCGTTTCTTTTGTGCTTCAATGCACAAAACGCCGTTTTGCTAAGGAAGTAAGTGGAACGCCAAGGCATTTCCCCGCGAAGTTCAGCAATTATCTCGAAACTGCTGTCATCCTGAGAATTCGTTCCAAATGGATCCGCGTTGCGAAGTCCATTTGTAAATTGTAATATGGGCCATAGGTAATTAATTAAAATGTTAATTATTGCATTTTTGTTAATTAGCCGATTATTGATGATTTCATTTTTTTGTGTCGGCCTTTTAAGTAATGTCCGCCTCTTCGAGTAGACCAGCCCATGAACTGGAATTGTGCGATCTGCCTTAGGTAACTTTAAATATTTTTTAACGTGTTCGCTGAAAAGCCCTGTGTACTTCATTCAATTCTAACGCATTACCGTCGACAGTCATCGTAAGATACTTCCAATACGTTTGCACTATTCCTCAAGTTTATCAGAAGTTATATTCATGATACTGATTCAGCGTTATTAAAACTTCGAAGATACGCCTAATGTGACCAGCGAAGCTTAATCTAGCACAGTTGCTTGCATGCTTGTACATCTACAAGTATCCCGAGAGCATCCGTTCTCTACTGAGGATTCTCGGTCGAACATTCAGCAGTGATAACGTTTCTTTCGTTGGATGTCACTGTATAGATGCGTTCAATTGTAGGTTCCCAATATGTGGTATAAAGAAAATCTAGCCGCCATGACGTTGCAAGTCTTGTAAACCTCCCGCAGCAAAGCAAAATCGTGTCCCTCGAGATTGGTTTTCGTTACGCTAAGGTAGCCATCGCGTAAAGGAATGCGGCGGACACCACAAATATGATGATGAACCAGGCGCTCTCATCGTTTATTCCAGCACCCTGGAATGGCGCGTTTTGCAACTGACTTCTTGCCGCAAGAATAATTGAGTAACTTTACTAAAGAGCACTGTCTACTTCCGTCGAGGTCAGTCTTGAAAGCCAAAACGCCGTGTTTGTTATAGCGACTGCAAATCTTGGGTGTATCCCAGCAACCAGGTGACAGCGCTTCGCTCAGAACATTACCTCACGGTCGTACCATAATTTTCAAACTGAAGGCGCAATTATGCTAACCTATATAAAGCCTGAAAATGTTGGCAACGATATAAAACATGAGCGGCAAACTTTAAGCACCCAAGTGATGTTAAAAATAAAAAGAGGAAAGGGAATTGTACGCGAGTTTTTACGGTACTTTCTGCAAAGCGCGTTCGCCAAACACTGTGTTCTTCCAAAGAGGAATACGGAATATCTCGCCTGCCACACAAACAGCCTGGCGGCAAGAGACGCAGCGCAATGCTGGGCTGATATCGGTCGGTGCAAACAGCCTGGATGCCTCTAATCCAAGTTAATAAAAAGAGGCACCGGCCTTAGCGAAGATATTGTGACGGGCTGATGAAGAAGGCATTGAATATTAGTGAAAAGAAGACGACTTTCTTGGACTTCGCGAGCTAACTACCATCTTGTTAGGCGCTACAGACAATGAGAAGCAGCTCTCACGAGCGAAAATCGTTGATCGACCGACCGTTTGATCTACTTTTGTTGTTCACCCGCCGCGGTTGTTCACAGGCTATGGCGGTCTGCTTGCTAAGCACAAGACAGCGGGGTCGATTCCCGGCCTCCGCAGTGGCCACATTTTGATGGGTGTGAAATGCAAAAATGCATTTGTATTTAGATTTATAGCTGCATTTTAAAAAGAATTTCAGGTGGTCAAAATTAATCCGGAACCCTCCAGTACAGCGTCTTTCATAGCTCCAGTGTCGCTTTGGGCCACTAAACCCCGTGGATTTTTAGTTAGTTAGTTAGTTAGTTAGTTAGTTAGTTAGTTAGTTAGTTAGTTAGTTAGTTAGTTAGTTAGTTAGTTAGTTAGTTAGTTAGTTAGTGTTCAAAAGCAACACGGGAGTCATGAGAGGTGCCGAAGTGGAAACCTGGAAGCAGTGAATAAACTGCACGAGGGAGCATTACGTCATGCAGCCAGCCTTCGCATGCCAACTCTCCGTGAAGCTATCCACCCCCCACCCCCCCACCCCCCCTTCGCCGTTTCTCTCTTAATAAGTCTGCCCAACACGTGCGCTCCCTGCTCTCGGCGAACTCGCGACCCAGTGTGCTTGGTTCCTGGAATAGGTTAGTCGACGCGCACTTGTTCTGGTGCTTTGCCACCTACTCTGTGCATATTTCCTCTGGATATTCTTGCGCAATTTCAGTGACTTTTTTTTTTTTCGAAGTATACTCTTATCGTCTTCGTCGCAACTCGCGATTGCGACAGCCGGACGTTGCTGTCGCATCCGTTGCCTGTTCGGAAGGGCGGGCGCCAGCGCGGCAAGCGCGGTGGTGGAAGACGCCAAAACTTACCGCGAAATGATCATTCGCTGGGCTGATTTCTCTTGGCTTCAATTTCGTTGCGTAATTGTCCCACCTAGCTCTTTCATTCCTCCGTAAATGGAATGCTTCAGATTTCCAAATCTCTATACACGAGAGTTTTAGTTGCACTCGGGCTTCGTCAAAATGCTGCCGCTGCGGTCGGGAAGCTTTGCGAATTCGACCCCTGAGCTGTAACGCATGTGACGCTCGGTACCAGTCTTTCTTTTTTTTTTTTTGTGAGCGCGGCGGAATTCAGAAGGTAGTCGGGCACCATGGTTACGTGTACTTGTTTGGAATACGTAATGAGCAGCCGTTGTAAAAGCTTTGTCGTTGATTACGAACTAGAGTGTTCCTAGCACGGAGCGATCCAAATGCGATTACGTCAGGCTGCACAAAGCGTGATCGTTATCGTGATTACTCTCCCTTCTGACTCGAGAGTTGCTTACGCTAAGCCTCGACCAAAACAGCTCTACTGGGCCCAGGTCCTTAGCAAGTAATCACGTGCCTCCACTGGAAGGCTTCGGGAAAGCATACAATAAAATCGTACAACCGTCTACGACCGCTCGGTCATTCATTTGGCGAGGACAGTCATCGACTTGTCCTCGTTGATAGCATTACTTGGCTGACAACACCGAAGTTGATCTGTTGATTTCGTACGGTGGAAACGGCGGCTTTGTTTACCTGTCTTGTTCGCGCCAGCTGCGCTGGTGGTCCTCACTGACAAACAAAAAAGAAATAAAAAACACGCAGAAACTCCTCTGGTAGTTGTTAAGTATGCGTAAGCATTGTGCCGCTTGCTTATCTCCATGCAGCCCGGTTTCATTATCAATGTTATAGAACTTGATCTGACCAGTATAAACTCTCATCAACTCACATCGGTCGTTCGCTTATCATGTTCGACAGCGAACATAAAAAGGCAGGTTTAAATAAGATATCGTTCATTACGGCACTCAAACCCACGACCATTGGCGTTAATTAAGGTGAAGTTAATTAGCCACAGTTAACTAATATATAGTTAATTAAGACACTCGAACCCTCGACCTTTGGTGGGAGTTGAACCCACGAATTTGGTGTTAATTAAGGTGAACTAAGGTTCATTTAGCGAAGCTGCTGTAAAACCACCCCTACATTTGCTGACGGCGTATGCAATGCTTTATTGATGGTTCGGATGCTTGTTCTCGGTTTGCTCTTTGTCGCAACGTGTGCTGTTCTCTGTGTTGTATGGTTGATTTCAATGAATGTATGCACTGTTCGCTTCATTTTGCTGAGCACTTGTAGCCTCTGCCTTACGTGTGTATGAGTCATTCTATCTTTTGCTTGCTTACGTGGGTATCAGCCATTCATTGTCTTACGTGACGGACAAATTTCTCGTTGAATCGGCATAGAAATGCTTATACGCATTTCAAAAAGTTTATAGAATGAAATAAGAATGCTAGTGATACGTGTAATTTCCCTTCGGTTCATACGTACCCTAAAAGGACTGACAATCAATTTTTATGGTACCCTTTCTTTTCTCTCTGTTCTTTTACTGCAATGGAAAGCTTACCGGTCAGAGTGTCTAATATTCCAGCGGTACGTGGGAAACACCGTGGAACATTTTTATCAGAATTGTTTTATCTGCAGTGAAGATGTAGTCCTTCGCTGTAAACATACTAGAAACAGTAATAGACAAGCGCGATGGCGATTATGCGCCGACACTGATGGGAGGCAGACGACGAGTGTATATATTCGTAGCTTCGAGAAAGTATTACTCTGTTTATTAATAAACCGGTGTTCCTGCGATTCACGTTTTCCGAAGTGTTACATTGTTTCTACAGTAACACCTACGCACTTTCGTCGTTTCCTGTTCAACAGCTTTGATCATTAGCAAATCAAGAGCGTTTTTTTTTTTTTTTATTATCCAAGCCAAGTTAATTTCTCTAAAGTGAAACGACCAAGGAGGTTACACCAGGTTTATTCGACACGGCCAAGTTTCTCTGCACATTCTGCAGCTATTAACGGCCTGCACTGCACCTAGGCCTTCGGTTCCCCGAGGTGCAGCGGTGCACCCTGCCCCCGCGTGCTCGAATGAACGGGGTGCAAGGCAAGGTGCCGCCGCGGTGCAGTGCAGCCTTGAACCTTGCAGTGAGTGGGTGCAGCCCGGCACAGCATGACTGGCACCACCTGCACCTTTTCGTTCGTGGTGCCGTGCACCTCTTCTGAATCGAACGAACCTGTACTGCCCCTATACTTAAACTTCTAGAGTGGCAGCCCCCGCTGACGCCTACGGGAGTGAGTGACGCCATATCGCTGGAGTCAACAGAGCGCGGCCCCAGCATACGCGGCGCTCCCTGCTTTTGTGGTTCTGCGATGAAAACTAAAAACGAAAGCCCCCTAAAAGAAATATACCAGTCCGCGGTTGTGCGTTGCTGTTGTCGAAAGAAATACTCCGGCGTAGATTTATTGGCGCAAGTTTTGAGAAAAACTGCCAGCGGTAAGCTTCACCAATCGCACCTGCTCGCTCGGTTCAATTATGAACGGTCTATGCATACAAACTAAGCTTGCGTGGTACGAATGCTTAATGAACATTCACCACTGTTTACCCACTAATTGACGTGAAAAGTTATCAGACGCCTTGCATGAAGGCTGAATACACTCTCATCCGTCAACGTGTGACTAAATGGTCCAACGCACCATTTCACCTTTCGTGAGTGCAGTCACGTGGTTGTTGATATTAGATCATCATCATCATCATTATTATTATTATCATCATCAGCCTGTTTTATGTCCACTGCAGGACGAAGGCCTCTCCCTGCGATCTCCAATTACCCCTGTCCCACATAAGAAGAAACTGTACGGAATATTTTGTATCTGCACCAGGTAGTTTCAAAAAGGCATTCGCGCCACTATATGACTTGCTTAAATCGTAATATTATATTGCCGTATTTACACGAATAGAATGTGAATTTCTTTCAAATTTCTGGCCTCGGAAGGCACCTCACGGCGTATTAGGGTTCATACCGCGAATATAACGCGGCTCTCTTTCTCTTTTTTTTTTTCTTTTTTGCGTGATAAATACGTCAGCGCTCACCCTTTCACGTTATTTTGCGACGGCACTTCGCAGTAACGAAGAATAAAGCCATTTGGTCATCCGCTCTTTAGCGTCGTTTCCTGTTTAGATAGTAATAATTCCTGTTTGCATGGTAATTTTTAAAATATATATACATATATATATATATATATATATATATATATATATATATTTGTTTCTTTTTCTGAAGGACTGAAATCCCCCTCGTATTATATTCGTGGTCGCATTATTTACGTGCAAATATGGTAATTACTCTTTAATCCAGTACGCAACATTCCGAGCTGGCTTACACAAGGCGCCGCAGGCTACACGCGTTTAGCATCCTGAACAACCTGACATTCATGTGCTGAAGGTAGAGCTTGCGTCACGAACTTCACTGTGGACGTTCTCCTATATTTCGTATGCGTTCAAAAGAATTTATACCACTCATCTATCCCACCCAGAACTTGTTATTGTAACACACGCGACAACTGAAACATATCAGTCAGAAATGCTACACAACAGAAAACGTTTCCAATTGACACCTGAACCTTTACAATGCAAAATATTCACGTACAAGCTCAGTTTGTAACTCATTCTGCGTTCTGTGTTTATTAATATTTGAATATGACTATCTTTAAAGTAGTGTTCATGCTTTTTTCTTCACAATTCGCTCGTTTAGTTTTCCTAGTGATGCGGTGCATACCCAAAACCTTAGATAGCATTCTGAAATATTCTCGTAATAGGGCCCACAGCTCTTGTGTGCAAGCCCAGCTTTTACAACAGAATTTCTTTGTGGACGAGTTGGTGCAAATTGATGAGCAACAAACCTACGAAACATAAAGACACGTACGCAAGAAAAGTGGTCAGAACGAGCACTGAACTCTTCGCTTGTAAGTCCAGCGCTCGTCTTGTCCACGTCTTATCCTGCGTCCACTTCTTATCTCGCTGGTTTCTCTATTAAAACACGGACGCTGCGCGGAATGTACGCGGTACGAACCAGAGTATGTCGTCGTACAAGCAAACCGCACACGCATTCGAGCATCAGGGGCGTAGCCAGAGGAGAGGGGGGGGGGGCTTATGGGGCTTCAGTCCCCCCCCCCCCCCGAAATTTTTTCATGCTGTCCATGCACCACCGACCAAAGCAATCCCCGGCGCTGGAAATCATTCTGGATTTTGTCTAAAATGTGTTTTTCACGCTCGAAAAAACATTTTACCGCGAACATTGCGAACTGGGGCTGGATTTCACGGCAACGCCCATTCACCGGGTGTCGCATAACGCAAGCAGACCCATCCAAGCACAATGTTTCAAGGGCGTTTTGATGGCGAATTGGGTCGCCGCGGCATCTCGCAGAGTCCGCGGAACCTACGGAGCGCATGGATGTCAATTCCGAAACATTATGGGTATAAAGTTCTCATAAATTTTTGATGTGAAAGGTTCATTGGCGTTTCCAAAGTTGTGCTTCAGATTTTCAATTGCGGAACTTTGGGGGTTTGTTGCGGTTATAAACATTTGACGCCAAAGGTAATTGACTTTTCTAAAGTCGTATATCGGAGCACACGAGACAAGCCAAATCAACACACTATCATACAAGTTGCCAAAGCACGCAGCGAGGTCCGATGAGACGAAGCGTTGCGGTGCTTCAATTGTGCCGTCATGTCACGCAAAAAATTATCTACATCTTTTTTTTACCTACGCCAGAGCATCCATGTGAAGACAATAAAGCCAGCAAGGGTAACTATGTTCTTATTTATTTTTTCTACGTTGACTTTTATTCGCGAGGACACATTGAGCCTCTTCAATTTTTTTTTTTTTTTTTTTTTTGTGTGTGTGTGTGTTCTCGCTACCCTGTACCCACGGGCTGCCATAGCCAACCAGAGCGCATGCGTTTTTCTCGTGTTGCCCCGACCACCGCACAGCGCACTTTGGTGAGCGTTCGGTTTTCTCTAGCCGAGTGGATTTTCGCCTGGTAGAGTTTCGGACGTTTTCTGGCTAGCAGACGAGAAAAAGAAACAATGGTCGCTCGCCGCCATCACTGTGGTGACTCGGCGGACTGCACTGTGTTCGCTGGAGCGCAACCTCTCCGGAAAGTCTTGTCTTGCCGGTGCAGGATACCGAGCAGTATGCTTATGGTTCTCTGTGGGCCAAGCGTCTCACGTTTTGTTCGATATGTCCATAGAATTATCATGCGCCGGATACACGACACCAAATCATAATACCTATGCCGATATTGTGATGTACCAGACACCCTCCAATACATGGTGTTCGTGTGCCCACACCGCGAGAAAAACAGTCAAGATGATGCCTCAGAACCGCTACAAGCGGTCGTAGAAACGTGGGAGGCAATGTTAAAGGCACAGAGCCTGGAAGATCAGTGAAGTCTGGTGGACCGGACCCGGGTTGCGGCATTAGCCAACGGGTTTCTGGACTAAGAGAGCCGCCCACCTATAGGGCGAAGAAAGAACACTTTCTCGCTGTTTCTCACAATAAACGTTTATTCCTTCTCATTCCTCCTCCGGTAGCCACATTAGGTGCCCAAAGTAGGCATTCGATTGTGGCCAAGATAGTTTCCTTTGCGTTTTCTTTTTTTTATTTCTGTGCCCCCCCCCCCCCCCCCCCAAAAAAAAGGCACGTTGCGGCGCAGCGAATTGTCGCATGGTGAAAGTTCGATTTTGTTACTTCTTTTGCGGAAAGTAATGGGCCACGGGACACTTCAGTTGCCGGACACTCTTATTGTATTATTGCCATAGCAATTATATGGACACTCCAGGCGCGTTCCTGTCGTGGCCCTCATGTTCTGTATAAAGTCCAAGGGCGATAACATCGTGACCGCGCGCCGCATGCTGTATGTGCGACTGTCGACAATGGTGGCTCAGTCTTGCGTGCGCAAAGGGGAGAAGCGGGAAGGAAAAGCGTCGCCTTCCGTAGCGCGCGATACATCGGGGGGAGTGGATGGAATGGGGGCGAGATCTAGGATTCTGTGAATCTGTGATTGAGCAAGATGCTTATTTGCCTTGTTTGGCGCATCATATACAGTGACTTTTCATTAAATACGTAGATTTATTGGCGACTTATACGTATACTTATATATCTTGTTGTGAGGTATTGTGTATACATGCAGTGAACTTTGTTTCCAGTGACACTTTTTGCCCTTTATCAAGCTGTAACTTCGCATTTGTATATTCAATTGTATATTCGCATTTATAATGTACGAGGACGATTCAAATGAAAGTGAGCCTACCCACCCCGCGCAATAATGGTTCGGTTCATTATCTGCGAGGCATGCGCGTAGCACAGAGGCATCTCTCACTTACAAAAGTGACACGCAGGTGTGAGGATAAATGTTCTTTAATGCTCTCATACACTGGGTTTAACATGATTGCGTGACGTAATGCACGCTCCAGAAGTTGAGCAGCGTGGTGCGGTGAAGTTTTTGACAGCTGAAGGTGTTTCTTAAAAAGAAATTAGTCGCCGTATGGCTCCCGCGTACGTTGAACATTTCATTTCATTGGCCACTGTGAAGCGTTGGAGCAAACGCTTCAAAGAAGGACGTGAAAGTTGCAAAGACGATCCAAGACCGGGCCAAAGCCACCGTGCAATCAGCCCCAACAACATTGCGAAGGTTGATGAGCTGATGAGACAAGAACAGAGGATAATAATTGGTGAACTGAATGAGCGTGTGAACATCAGTCACGGTTCGGTTCACGCCATAATTTATGAACATCTTGGTTATCGGCTCTCGTGTGCGCAATGGTTGCCCCAGATTCTGAACCACCGCCAGAAGATGGAGAGGTTCTGCGCTGCCTTGATTCATCCGATCCGGTATGAGAATGAGGGTGGCGATTTCTTGTCTCCAATTGTGATCGGAGACGAACCATGGTGTCACTTCTACGAGCCTGAAACACGACGGCAAAGCTTAGAGTGGAAACGTTCGAATTCACCACCAAGAAAGCAAAGGCCGTCATTTCCGCCGGAAAGGTGTTGTTGACTTTTTTTTCGATCGTCCGGGACCATTACGGATAGAATTTGCTAAATATTGAAAGACAATTGTTTCCGATACTATGAAATGCTGGATCGGCTGCGTGTCGCAATCAAGAGCAAACGACGTGGAAAATTGACGAATAGGGTCATCTTGTTCCGCGACAATGACCGTCCCCGTGTCGCTGATGTGGTTAATACAAAGCTGGCAAAGTTTAAGTGGGAACCGCTGAAACATCTGTATACACTTCAGACCTGTCGCCTTGCGACTTCCACATTTTGAGGCACCTGAAGAAACAGGTCAAGGGAACCAGATTCGTGCCGCACTATGACGTGAAAGAGTCAGTTGGAGACTTTTTAAAGCAGCAACCCAAGAAGTTTTATGAGACGGGAATCGCGCGACTCGTTACTCAATAGGACAAATGTTTAAATGCTCATGGAGACTATCTTTAAATAAAGTACCCCGTTTGTCATATATTCGCATTGGCCCACTTTCATTTGACTCACCCTCGTATATTATGCAGAACTCCTGCTTTTCATACGTGCTCTCTGTTGCGACTATAATTCGGTGAAACGCAACCTCGCGATACTCACGATACACGACTGATGACAGCTGCTCCTGCGTAATACATTGGAACAAATGACAGCGTCATTAAGATCTTTCACTGGCCGTTGCATGTGTAAAAGAATGTAAACGAAGTTCTTCAATGGCAGTTTCATTACCCCCAGTGTAGGGTAGCAAACCGGATGCTGTTCTGGTTGACCTCCCTGCCTTTCCTACCCTTGTTTTCTCTCTCTCTCTCTCCTCAACTTGTTCATTTTATGGGCTTTACATTTTTCGTATCAGCGGCATGCACTGCTTAGCTGGCTTCGAACTGATATAGCTCTAAAGTTCGTGTGATATTTTCTTTAGTTATTAAATAGACAAAAACATGGAAGCATTGATATCAGTTATTTTGGGCACAATTTTTGGCAGATACGGGTACATTCCTTTATGAAAAAAATACATATCTTACTTGCTTTGACAGAGCGTGGCGCTCAACAGTTCGGTTGCAGTATCTTTGGCAATGGCAATGCAGGTATTATTCATGTATTTTATCCCTCGACAAATTGTTTATGGGGAAGCTTTAGCTCGGGCCCAAATCCGACGCGGCCTATTCAAATACATGTAAAACGTAGAAACGCTTTTCTGAGATAACCTCTGGATTGCTTTTAATAAAATTTGTTGCATTTGACAGAGAAAGTTGAATCCTAATGTTTGTTGATGCGGAATTTTGATTTAGGGCCTGAATATTGAGTAAAATATTTTGAAAAATCCGAAGGTTCAAAAGAAATGGAACCACGGCGTTTGCAAACTAATAACTCTGCATCAAGAACACATATCGCGCTTCTCTAAACGCCATCTACTATAACAGTCAAAGCGCACAAGTTTGTTGTGTCAATTTGTGTCTGACCAGAATTGGTTACTCTGTGAGCAAGGGTTCTGCAAAAGCCGTATTTCCATAATACTAAATTGTTTTGAGATTCATGTGTAACATATCATTTTTCCGCTTTAGATGTACTATTAGATGCAATTCGCAGAATTGTGATATCATTTTTCATTGTTGGGTTACAATGTTTTAAACTTGATAGTATCGTTTACTAAAAATTGGCTATTGATGACATATTTTAATAAAGAGTTGACAACCTAAATGAAAAATTCAAAACAAACAGTCCCTAGAATTTAAGTTTCATTTCTTAAATGCAACAAACTTCGTCAAATTTGGTGCAGTGGTTGCCAAGAAGAACGAATTCTCCTTTTACATGTACTTAGATAGGAGCACCCGAGCTAAAGCTTCCCCTTAAAGGGACACTAAAGTGAAAAATGATTTCTTCTGCATCAGTAAATTACCGTTCTACAACACCAAAAACACCACTCTTACAACGATAAGACGTTTGGTAAGCCAGAAAAAGCGCAAGAACGAAATACGGGGGGCGACGCCTACTGAATGAAGTTCCCGCACCTGGGGGCTGTGACGTCATGGATTTTGATGGCATCTTCTAGGGCCTACCAACTATATATAGCGGTACAGATTGACTACATTGTGTTCTAAAGGAACTAAATATTAAACATGGTAAGTTTCGGGAACCTTTATTCAGCTAATGCGGCCCAAATGCGAGAACATACTTTGGAATCCCTGACGTCACGCTGGCGTACCGGCGCTGGGGTTTCGGCGCGAAATTCAAATGCTGATACTTGGACCTTCATGGACGGACGGAAAAAACTTTAATGGAAAAAGGACCTGCGAGGTTGCCAGCCCGGGCTCAGGCCACCCGGGCATTGTGTGCGGTGAGGCATAGCCTTTCCACCACTGCCCGGGCCCGCTGGATAGCCCATAATTGGTCGTTTAGTTCTGAGCTAGTCAGAGCGCTTAGCCATCCATCGCTCCTCGAGAAGGTCCGGTTCTATGTTGTCCTCTACGTATACTGAACTGATCTGTGTGCACTTCCACAAGATGTGTGCCATGTCTGCGTGTTCGTGTTTGCAGAGCTTGCAGCTAGCGTCTGGATATTGTGTTGAATTTATTCTGTTTAAGTGTACTGGGTTTCGGAACGTTCTGGTTTGCAATCTTCTCCAATCTGTTTCTTGAGACCTGTCGAGTTGTTTGTGGGGTTGTGGGTATGCTTCTCTTTGTTTCGTGTAGTGTGTCAGTATGTCGTGGTACGTGACCAGTCTGTCCCTGTCGCCTTTTATCGCTTCTTCGTCGTCGTCGCCTCCTCCGTCTTCTCCATCGCCTCCGCCGCAGTCCTTCCCCCTTCCCCGGGGGTTGCGGGGTGTTGGGCCGTCACTGGCCGTGCCGCGGTGGGTTAGTTTTCGCGCGACTCGGTGGGCCTTCTCGTTGAGGTTGGGAGGGGCACTCATGGTAACTTCTCCCATATGTGCCGGGATCCATTTGAGGTATTTGGGTGTAATTGCGCCGTTCCTAAAGTCTTCTGCTCTATGGTTCAGGATTTTGGCCGCCTCGGTGGAGTCTAAACTGATTTAGTGTTTCGCTTTAGTGTCCCTTTAAGGAGGAGGCCGAGCTGCAAGTTTGATAACGTGATGACGCCTCCATTACTTGCCTCAACTGCCTCAGTTACCTCCGCGTTTACAATGCATGTGTATGACGCCGGTGCGGCTTAGCAAACCTCTGTTTCGGGAAATATCGTAGACGGTGATTGGGTGGACGAGATGAAGCTTTGGCCACAGCTTCAGAGAACATGCAAAAGCACTTTGGAAGCTGATTAAGCTATGTCGAAACGGCGCGAGCAGCGTATATAGTGCTTGTTTTAAAAGCGAGGCTAAATATGTATTCCAAGTTATCCAAACTTTCCCCTCATTAATTGAAATGTGTTGCTCCTTTGTTCTTTATTTGGCAAATATTTTGAAGCAGCGATTTGTCACGTTTCTGACTCAGCAAATTTCCTTGTTACGGTCACTATCTGATTATTTCTGCCTTATCGCCCATGGGATTGCTCAATTCCGATAGATTTGTTCCTGCTGCGCGCAAGGCTTGAAATGTAGCCGTTTTCAAGGTTGTAAATACCTTGTATCAAAGATCTATTATCTCTAGTAACTTGCTTACTCTTGTATGCAGTCATGAAATATTCACCTTCGACCATTCGTGCGCTATCGGTGTATTACGTCATTTATTGAGCGTATATAATGCGCATATGTTCAAGTGTGCGCCCTTTCACTTATTGACACGTTGGCGTTAGAGTGGACATAATATTCCGTGCCAGTTTAGTGGAGATGTGTGTAGATACTGTGCCCGAAACGTACTATGACAGGAAGCGACGCTACTACCTTTTTCATTGTTTAACGAGTGGTACTCACTCTTGCTGACGTTCCGGAGCTGAAGCACTTTGTCTGAAGGTTAGCGACACGGCGCTGGCGGATGAGCAAATGCCTGCATCCTCGGAAAAAGCTGTACATCTCGAAATGCCGGTAACACGTACGAAGAGTAACACGTACGCGAACTTGGCTACACAGAGTCATTCCACTCCTTAATATGCCAGTCACTATTTCTGCAGCCAACTACTGCACACGTCTTCAATCCACGTGATTCAATTCGGTATGATTGGAGCACAGTGCGTTAGTGAAAACTCTGTTTCATTTCCGACAGCCGATCGTACAGAAGCAAGGTAGATGTAGATCCTTGTGATGTGCTGGCCAGAAGCAAGGTGTAAGCGGTAATGGTTTCGTATTCGTGCGCTGTCATTTAGGCGACGTGCGACGCGTAAAGCCCCTCAATTTTCCAAAAGTAGCGCCATTCTTAGATCTTTCCGCCACCCCTCTCACCCTGGCGCGTCCTCCTCCACGCCCCCTGTCGCCCCAGCCTCCTCCGCTCCCCCATTGGCCAATCTGTGTCACGTGGAAGCAGGCGCCGCGCTTTTGTATATTTTTTTCTTTCCAGCGCGGAGCAGGCGCCGCGCTTTTGTATATTTTTTCTTTTCAGCGCGCGCCGACCTCCATTGTTGGGCCTGCGCGACGAAAGTACGGCAGGCGGACTGACGGAGTGCGTTAGCGTAATAGAACGTGTAGGGCCGAGAACTTAATTGCGATGCAATGCTGCTGCGCCTTCGGTTGCCGCAACAGACACAGCGAGGGCAAAAAGCTTTTTGCTTTGCCGTCCGGCGGGCGCAACGCAAAAAGAAGTGTGGATTCGCAGGATCGGGCGGGCTGACTTCGAGGAAGTGGCAAAGAAGGCACGGCTTAGTGAAGTAAGGGCCACGGCTACTCACAACCTCTTATTCTGAGCCTAGTTCACGCCTTCCGCTTCGAAAAAGTGTGTGTTCATGCTCTGCGTGGTCTTTAGCGCGTTGTTTGACTTTTTTTTTCGAATGTGCTCTCTTTGTTTCATGTAGTTTCGTATTGCGGTGAAATGCACGCATCTGAAGCTGGCCTGTGACATAAAAGCGACTTTATTCAGGGTGTGTTTTGAGCTCCACCAGAAGTTAGCACATTCTCGACGCTTTTGCAAGGTTCACTGTGACTTACCATGCAGTCGTTTAGCTTCGAATGTACGCCCGCATGTATTGATTTGGTTTGTGGTGATTAACGTTTTTAACGTTCCGAAGTGACTAAAGCTAGGATGGAGGTTGGAGTGGATGGCTCCGGATAACTTTATCTAGCTCGCCTGGGGATGTTTAACGTGCACTTTGATCGTAGAGTCGTACGTGGGGCGGTAAATTCATCGTTGGCGTTTCATAATACTCGCGCGGGCGCGCTAGCGCTGCTTTAGAAGTTGGCGCCTCGACGCGATTGTACTTCTTCAATAAATTTTATTTACTAGTTGTAACAACTTGTCATTATTTCGTATTATTGACTCCAGGGCACCAAAGCGGCAACGGGAACACCAAAGCTAGAACCAGGGCTGGATGGGGCTTGCCGAAGCCTGTGCATGCCAATGCCAAGGGGGTATAAGATCGGGGACAGCCAATTTTGTATGCGAACACTCCCTGCGACGCCTGCATTATTGTAATGTCACGTGCTCTTCAGAGGCCTCCGTTAGCCATTACATGTGCCCTCCGGGAGCAGTACTTGTAATAAAAAAACAATATATCGTCACGATTACCAAAGCACCCCGCAATGAAAAAAAACGGCCCTGTTGCCAGGCATTGCTGACAGCACACAGCCGGAATCTCTCACGCGCCGGCCGAACAAAAGTATCCTGCAGGTACGTAAATGAACCTACGAAACCACGGACAGATACTTTCACGCTGTCAACACCTCAAACTTTGGTAATTAAGCGCGTGTTTGAGTACACCGCGTGCTTGTGTCGTGTTTCAGCAACACGAACTCTACGTCGCGCGCTTTAAGCCTTAAATACGCCTTGAATAATGGTCCTTTTCTCTATTTCTTCCGCAATTCCAACACGAAATTCTAAAGGCCAGTTACCGACTGACGAAGAAAGATCTCGATTGAAAAAACTGCTCCGCAGGGCTCGAACGAACTTTTCTGCGGATTTCCTCCCGTAGCGTGTTAGCCGTCGTCTGCTACGGCAGGCCCACCACCGGCGGCGCCACCGTCGAGGCCGCGCCGAGCGGAGGAGGAGGGAAGTGAATGGCGCTACTTTGGGAGATTGAGGGGCTTTAGCGACGCGCCGTCGAAAGCGCCACCTCGTTTCTGAAGAACAAACTGCTCCTTGAAAAGGGTCAATACGGCGGTTCGCGCTTCTTGCTTCTAGCAAGATGGCGGCGACCGGCTTCACTTCTGGGCTTCACCTCCCCTCCAGAAGTCCTTGAAAACGACGCTTTTACACGTGATACGCAGTTCAACGTGCTGTCGTAGCCACGCGTGCGCTTTTGATTTCCGAAGCACGTCGTCTCTCTAAGACACGAGGGAGCTCGAAGAAAGGATATTAAATCGCATGCGTGCTCAGACTGTTGCGCGCGTGCAAAGGCAATCATTTGCGCCACCACGCATTGAGGGACGCGAGTGTCGCTCATTAGCGTAATTTTTTTCTCTTCATAATACGCATAGAATAAAGTGAGAAGCTATAATAATATATGAACTCCAATCTTAAGCAATAAGTCATCATCATCATCCTCATCATCAGCCTATTTACGCCCACTGCAGGGCAAAGGCCTCTCCCATACTTCTCCAACTACCCCGGCCATGTGCTAATTGTGGCCATGTTGTCCCTGGAAACTTCTTAATCTCATCCGCCCACCTAACTTTCTGCCGCGCCCCCTGTTACGCTTCCCTTCCCTTGGAATTCAGTCCGTAACCCTTAATGACCATCGGTTATCTTCCCTCCTCATTACGTGTCCTGCCCATGCCCATTTCTTTTTCTTGATTTCAACTAAGATATCATTAACTCGCGTTTGTTCCCTCACCCAATCTGCTCTTTTCTTATCCCTTAACGTTACACCTATCATTCTTCTTTCCATAGCTCGTTGCGTCGTCCTCAATTTCAGCAGAACCCTTTTCGTAAGCCTCCAGGTTTCTGCCCCATACGTGAGTACTGATAAGACACAGCTGTTATACACTTTTCTCTTGAGGTATAGTGGCAACCTGCTGTTCATGATTTGAGAATGCCTGCCAAACGCACTCCAGCCCATTCTTATTTTTCTGGTTGTTTCAGTCTCATGATCCGGATCCGTGGTCACTACCTGCCCTAAGTAGATGTATTCCCTTACCACTTCCAGAGCCTCGCTACCTATCGTAAACTGCTGTTCTCTTGCGAGACTGTTAAACATTACTTTAGTTTTCTGCAGATTAATTTTCAGACCCACCCTTCTGCTTTCCTCTCCAGGTCAGTGAGCATGCATTGCAATTGGTCTCCAGAGTTACTAAGCAAGGCAATATAATCAGCGAATCGCAAGTTGCTAAGGTATTCTCCATCAACTTTTATCCCCAGTTCTTCCCACTCCAGGTCTCTGAATACGTCCTGTAAACATGCTGTGAATAGCATTGGAGAGATCGTATCTCCCTGTCTGACGCCTTTCTTTATTGGGATTTTGTTGCTTTCTTTATGGAGGACTACGGTGGCTGTGGAGCCTCTGTAGATATTCAATATTTTTACATATGGCTCATCTACACCATGATTCTGTAATGCATCCATGACTGCTGAGGTTTCGACTGAATCAAACGCTTTTTCGTAATCAATGGAAGCTATATATAAGGGTTGGTTATATTCCGCACATTTCTCTATCACCTGATTGATAGTGTGAATATGGTCTATTGTTGAGTATCCTTTACGGAATCCTGCCTGGTCCTTTGGTTGACAGAAGTCTAAGGTGTTCCTGATTCTATTTGCGATTACCTTAGGAAATACTTTGTAGGCAACGGACGGTAAGCTGATCGGTCTATAATTTTTCAAGTCTTTGGCGTCCCATTTCTTATGGATTAGGATTATGTTAACGTTCTTCCAAGATTCCGGTACGCTCTAGGTCATGAGGCATTGTGTATATAGGGTGGCCAGTCTTTCTAGAACAATATTCCCGCCATCCTTCAGCAAATCTGCTGTTACCTGATCCTCCCCAGCTGCCTTCCCCCTTTGCATAGCTCCCAAGGCCTTCTTTACTTCTTCCGGTGTTACTTGTGAGATTTCAAATTCCTCTAGACTATTCTCTCTCACATTATCGTCGTGGGTGCTACTGGTACTGTATAAATCTCTATAGAACTCCTCAGCTACTTGAACGGTTTCCGGAACCGGTTTGTGTCACGTGTACGCAGACTTCCTGTGTGATCCCCCGCGGAGCGTTTTTGCGCTCCGCTGGCCGATTCGGGTTTGTGAAACCCGAGCGCTCGCTCGAGGATTTCGGCGGCCGCTCCAAATCGACCAGTAAAAAACGTCATAAGGTCCTCTTCCTGAGTTTAAGCCAAATACCTGTTCTGTAGATTGATCCGGAATTCCTCTAGTTTCCCTCTCACCGCTAACTCATTGATTGGCTTCTTATGTACCTGTTTCTTCCGTTCCCTCCTCAAGTCTAGGCTAATTCGAGTTCTTATCATCCTATGGTCACTGCAGCGCAATTTGCCGAGCATGTCCACATCTCGTATGATGCCAGGGTTAGCGCAGAGTATGAAGTCTATTTCATTTCTAGTCTCGCCATTTGGGCTCCTCCACGCCCACTTTCGACTAACCCGCTTGCGGAAGAAGGTATTCCTTATCCGCATATTATTCTGTTCTGCAAATTGTACTAATAACTCTCCCCTGCTATTCCTAGAGCCTATGCCATATTCCTCCACTGACTTGTCTCCAGCCTGCTTCTTGCCTACCTTGGCATTGAAGTCGCCCATCAGTATAGTGTATTTTGTTTTGACTTTACCCATCGCCGATTTCACGTCTTCATAAAAGCGTAGACCAGTACTACCTTCGATTTGTACCTCTTATTAAGTTTCACAACAAGACCTGCCACCGTCTCGTTAATGCTATAGAATTCCTGTGTGTTACCAGCTATATCCTTATTAATCAGGAATCGGACTCCTAGTTCTCGTCTCTCCGCTAAGCTCCGGTAGCACAGTACGTGCCCGCTTTTTAGCACTGTATATGCTTCTTTTGTCCTCCTAACCCCACTAAGCCCTATTATATCCCATTTACTACCCTCTAATTCCTCCAATAACACTGCTAGACTCGCCTCACTAGATAACGTTCTAACGTTAGACGTTGCCAGGTTCAGATTCCAATGGCGGCCTCTCCGGAGCCAGGGATTCTTAGCACCTTCTGCTGCGTCACAGATCTGACCGCCGCCGTGGTCAGTTGCTTCGCGGCTGCTGGGGACTGAGGGCCGGCGTTTGATTGTTGTATTCATATAGGAAGTTGTGGCCAAGTACTGCACCAAGGTGGCCAATTCTGTTCTGGTGAGAGAGTGCGTTACCGGTTCTGGTCACCGGGATCAGGCCGCACTCCAGGCCTGTTTATGCAATTTTCTCAACACACGTTTTTTTTTTTTTTTTTTCTTCCGGTGGAAAATTGCGCGGCACCGAAATTCGAACCACGGTCCTCTTGCACGCGAGGCGGATACTCTACCGCCACCGCAGGGGTTGTAGGCCTCATTTAACCTACAGTGGTGCCTTCTTTGATCAGTCAAGGTGGATCAATCTGAGCTCTATTAAACCGCACAGATGGCAATCAACTGGAGAAACCTGGTATTTATGACCTGCACATGTGTGGCCATACATAATAGAGATTTTTGTTTAAGAGGGTTTCTGTACAGTGATAAACTAAAAGAAAAGAAATATTAAAAAGAGGGAAGAAAAAAAGAAGGAAAACAGAAAAAAGGAAGAGAACAGGGGCTTTGAACTCGTGACCCTTGGATGTTGCCTGGAGAGATAGCTCAGTCGGTTGGCCCGTCAGGCCTCAGGTTACATTGAAGCGCCATAGCTCCTGTCCAGAGCCTCATACTTACGTGGAAAGAGAAACGGAAGGAGATATAAATGTGCGTGGCCATGGTACGCACGCGAAAAACTGCCTTAATAAATTTAGAGACTCGAGAAAAAGTTTCGTTAACAACTGATAACATGGCAATCAGCACTCGAATGCGACGAGAGAAATGATTGAGACATGGAAAATTCCCTTGAACTAAGTATGGTTTGCGAGAGAAATGCTTGTAAGTATTGAACTTTTTTTAAGTAAGTAGCACGACCTGGCGGTGAAGCCTTCGTATACTTAGGATGCAGTATATAAGATTACTGTACGTAAGTCGCCGGTCATTAAGTACTGCATACTTATTGCTCTTTCTTGGCTTTTGAGATTTTCTTTGCCAATTTAAAATTGCCGTTCCTACTAAATCGCGAACAGCATGCTCGCTTCTATCACTATAAATCATGATCGTATCATTTACATCAACGTTTCACAGCACATTCTGACCAGTTATCACTCCCTTTATAGTCGTGTTTGATGGCAAATATGTCTTCTCTGGATAATGTATCGGCGCTACTTGCGTTTGTTTTAAACACAAGTCTATTATACTGACGACCCGCTCCGGGTTGCCAATCCCATTACACATGTCACTCCACAAATATTTGAGAAGGCTGGCCCTGGCCAACACAGGTATACCCTTGACTTCTTCGAGTAGACGACAGTACCGAAGCGCTATCGGTGACGTGCTCGTTTCTCAGCGCATGCGCTCTAAGCGATTGTGTAGGCTGTCGCCGCCACTTCGTCATTGTCGTCTCTGGATACGACACATCATCCCCTTTAAGGAATAAATAATATATTATTTTCCTCCTAACACGTGGTGTGGGAGTGTGGGCACAGCCCATCGACACCGCCCATCACCGGACCAACCGTCGAGAAGTGGGAAGCCCAGCTGACAAGCCCGAGCCCTGAACAACAGCGTCGTCTGGTGAACAGGGTCAGGCTATCGCCTCAGTCTCACGGCATCCTGGACCATAGGGACGCCGCCCACTTCGAGCGATTCCACCGCCGGCTCATTTGTTGTTGTTGCCTCACAACATTTCGATAAATGAAGTTTATTCCTCCTCTTCCTCTTCTTCCTCCGTAGTAAATAAACGCTTCATATTTTGGTTTATTTTGTAGACATCCCATTTCCACGCATATTTTGTTCATCCGCCACAGCTGAAGCAAAAGAAGAGCCACCACGTGGCACGTGAAGCGTTAATGTCTCGCGCCGTTCGGCTCGACCTAGCAGCTGCGGTGGTCTAGAAGCTACGGCCAACACGCCATCACTCGCACTGACAGGTACCTCGAGGACGACGCGCCAAAGAAACCGTCAACACATTCGGAGAAAGAGCATCGCCTTCGTCCACGACGATCATGCGGAAGTCCCGTTCCATGATGGACTACAGCGGGAAGAAAAACGAAAGGCGCCCCAAGGCCAAGAACGAAAACCGCAGCCGCAAATCTCCCGCTCGCTACGACAACAGGCAAGATTATGACGAGACCTACCAGAAGCCGACAGCCAGACGAAAGAAGTCCAAAAGCTCAAGGGTGGCCATCACTGATTCGCCCACTTTTTCCAAAAGCTCCGAGAGTCCGACGAACCGTCACGAAGGCTCAGCTGTAGTGACGAGCGGTGACGAGTCGTCTTCGCTGCCCAAGGAACTCAACTACGAATACTTCGAGAAGCTCGGCAGCAACTTGTGCCGAGCGGGGGAGCTCCTTGACGAACACGAGCGGGGCATCGTCTGGCAGGCGGCCGACGTCATCACGTGCATACCGGAATACTGCCCACCACGATGCTACATGACCAAGCTGTGCCGCTGCAACACGTGCTGCGAGCGCTGCTGCGTAGACCCCGAGCACCGGCTGACGGGCTTCCACTCCAACGTAAAGGACGAGGCCACGGACGTGCCAGACGAAGAAGGGCTCACGCTGAGCGGATCCAGCGACACGTCCGTCGCGTCCCTGCTGGGCGACGTGAGCAGCGAAGAGGGCAAGTCGAGGGGCAGCACGCGTTTGGCGATCGCCGCTCGCGATGCTAAGCGGGCAGTGCGCCTCGCGAAACAGTTCCGCGCGGCCGCCCGCACTATCGACTCGCTTGAGTGCAGCAACGAGTCCGAGCACCGAATGCGCGCTTTGTACACCAAGGAGCTGATGGACAAGGCGGTGTTCTACGCCAAGAAGGCGAACGAAGCTCTCGCGGGCTACGCTGCTCTCAGGAGAGCCCTGCGTGGGATTCCTGATGCCACTAGCGGGGACGAGTCCACGCGATTCGACGCGCTTCAGGGGGAGCAGACTCCGTACAGGCCAGCGCCCTATCCAGCACAAGGGTACGGATCGGCGATGGAGTTTGCGATGAGGTATCCGCAGCAGCCAAGCGCTCAATCACCATTTGGTCAAGGCGTGCGAGGTACAGTCGGTCAGGGTTACCGCTTCGGCGGACCTCGTGGTGTACAAGGGCCCCTCGACGCGCAGCGGTTGCGATGGGCGAGCGCTCCGGTCGTTGGACGTCCGCCATCACATCAGACTGCGTTAAGCCTCTCCAGGTTGTCTGACATAGTTATGAGCAAGGCGCAGCAGGCTTCTGAAGATGCGCTAAGGTTGCAGAGAATTTCCAACGAAACGCTGACAGAAGCGCGGGTCCTCGAAGGAGTCAGTAACGACAGATTACCGCCTTTCGAGCTGAAAGGCGCTCGAAGCAGCTACTGGCTGCCTGCTGCTGTTCCAGAACCAGACCAAAGGTACGTCCAAGACAGGGCGGCCGATCTACGTCCCAGCGGGGCAGTTGCTTTTGACGATACAATGACCGAGTGCGCAATCGGCAAAGATGGGCATATGCTCCGCATTCCCGAGCACACTAAAGCAGATAGTGACCGCCAACCAGAACAGCTCAACGATCAGATGATGAGAATATCCACCGAAGAGAAAAGGTCAGCTCGCAAGGACGGCAAGAGCGATCTCAAAGTTGGCCTAACGGACAGAGGAGGACCGAAAGCAACGGGGCCGACTACTACGCCTCCTCCAAACCGAGTCGCCAGAAGGGCGAGCGTATCGGCTGCGGTTGCGTCGCAGATGCAGCAACGTGCGGCTATTGAGCTTGCTCAAGGAAAGTCGGCGAAGGCTTCGAGAAGAAGAGCCAGCGTATCTTCTATACAGCAGGAACTCTCGGATACCGCACAGTCGCCTCAGCCGCGCAAGACGAAGTCACTGGCTGCAAGGAGGGCGAGCGTCGGTGCCGGCCTTCTTCTCAAGCTTGGGGCGCACATGAAAGACGGCGCAGATGATTTGTCCCCGGACACAGAGCCTGCTGCTTCACCAGACTCTACTAATTTTAAAGCTAGAGCGACGCGAAGAGCTAGCGTTTCGTCTAAAGCGTACTCGGCGCATCCACTCAATGAAGACGCGGACTCATTCAAGGCTAGAGCAACGCGAAGGGCAAGTGTATCATCAAAAGGACTACCCACATCACCGGACCGAATCACCGCTGACCACGATTCCCTCAAAGCCAGATCCTTGAGGAGAGCTAGTGTTTCGTCAAAGACCATCTCGCCGTCCGAGGCAAACACGCGCAACGAGCAATACCACTTCCAGACCAAAGCTCTTCGCAGGGCAAGTACTTTCTCGAGAGACTTTCCTGAGGATCTTTCGGAAGAGCATAAGCAATTCAAGGCGAAAGCAGCACGGCGAGCTAGCGTTTCATCGAATAGGCTTGCAGTTCCAGCCGAAGGCGACGAGGGTTCTTTTAAAGCCAAAGCTGCCAGAAGAGCTAGCGTGTCTTATAGAACGCTTTCACCCGATCTACGCAACACCTCTGTAGGGCAACAATCATTCAAAGCAAAGGCAGCGCGAAGAGCCAGTGTGTCTTCTGGAACGCTTTCACCCGATCTACACAACCTCTCACCAGGGCAACATTCATTCAAAGCAAAGGCAGCGCGAAGAGCCAGCGTGTCTTCTGGAATGCTTTCACCCGATCTACACAACCTCTCACCAGGGCAACATTCATTCAAAGCAAAGGCAGCGCGAAGAGCCAGCGTGTCTTCTGGAATGCTTTCACCCGATCTATACGACCTCTCAGCAGGGCAACATTCGTTCAAAGCAAAGGCAGCGCGAAGAGCCAGCGTGTCTTCTGGAATGCTTTCACCCGGTCTACACAACCTCTCACCAGGGCAACATTCATTCAAAGCAAAGGCAGCGCGAAGAGCCAGCGTGTCTTCTGGAATGCTTTCACCCGATCTACACAACCTCTCACCAGGGCAACATTCATTCAAAGCAAAGGCAGCGCGAAGAGCCAGCGTGTCTTCTGGAATGCTTTCACCCGATCTACACAACCTCTCACCAGGGCAACATTCATTCAAAGCAAAGGCAGCGCGAAGAGCCAGCGTGTCTTCTGGAATGCTTTCACCCGATCTATACAACCTCTCAGCAGGGCAACATTCATTCAAAGCAAAGGCAGCGCGAAGAGCCAGCGTTTCCTCCAAGTCCGCAAAGTCCCCTGAAGGACCCCACGAGTGGTTCGACTCATTTAAAGCGAAAACAGCCCGAAGGACCAGCGTTTCTGCAAAGTCACCAGAGGGCCCCCAAGAAATGTCTGAATCATTCAAGGTAATGGCAGCGCGAGGAACTGGCGCTTCTTCAGTGTCCCCAGAGAGCCCACAAGAGATGTTCAAACCACTTAAACCAAAAGCAGCACGAAAAGGTACAGGTTCTGATAAATCCCCAGAGGGCCCTCATGAAGAGTCCGAATCATTCAAAGCAAAAGCAGCGCGAAGAGCCAGCGTTTCTGCAAAGGTGTCGGAAGGCCTTCATGACAGCCAGCACGAATCATTCAAGGCGAAAACCGCGCGCCGAGCAAGTGTTTCAGCGAAAGGCCTCGCGCAGCAAGCGAGCGTTCAGAAAATTCACGAAGCAAAATTCAGAAGAGGCAGCGTTTTTTCAACGGGCCTAACCTCTCCGCAAGACACTCCGACGCATGATTCACGCACGAAAAAGACAAAAGGAACCAAGATAACCGTCGTTGAACCAGACGTATCTGAGTTATCTACCCGGCCAGCAAAGAAACCTCCAAGGAGGGCAAGCGTTTGCGTGGCGAAATACAAACGACTCTATGGTGACGTTACGGCAGAGCAAACTACAAAGACTGAAGAGGGCTACAGAGAGGGATCTGAATTATCGGACGAGCCCGCCGAGCCGGACAAGCAAGCTCGCAGATTATCTATCAGCGCTGCGAAAGAGTCTTCTGATGTTCGCAAGGCGGGATCTGAAAAAAACGAACCTAACAGGGTACCTGCTTCGGCTGACAGCACTATTGGACAATCAGTGACAAAGGACCAAAATAAGAGCGCTTTAAGTGAAGGCAGAGACGACAATAAGCAACCTCCCGCAACAACGGCACAAGAGAGAACCCTCCTGTCTCAGCTCAGAGACAGCCTGAAATCAAGCGCAGCGCGGGCAGGCGCGGATGAAACGAGGGACAAGAAGCGAGGTCGTATCGTTGTAAAGATAAAGCCACCGCCCGTCCTCATGAGTTCGAAAAAAGTTGGCACACGCCACACTGACAAAGATAAAGACCTCGTGAGCGAAATATGCGACGAGTGCCTCCTTAACAAATGCGGATCGCAACCCACAGATCCGAGAGATATACAGAAAATAATTGACGAAGGTGTCGGCGCGCCGAAGTACACGAAGGACATGGATAGCACCCAGGCAAGCTCTCCTCGCATTCCGGAAATAGTCTACGAGCTTTCCGAGCAGTCCCTCGACATTGATGTAATACCGAGTGAGAGGTGCAAAGAAGCTCAAACTTCGTTACCTTTCGACCTTGCCTCATCCAAGGAGCATCATTGGGGTCGCGCTGTTACATCTACCAACAGCAACGCGACCAAAGAGGCACCTGGGAACAAGAATCGTCCTTCAGCGAAATCGGCCTCTAGACACCAAAAGAACATCGGGAGGACATCCCTGGAGAAGCAAGCCAGACCCGACTCCCACGGAGGAGACGCCCATGCCCACCTGAAGGTGCTGCCTTCGGATACATATGTATTCACGTCGACCACGGTGGCTATTGCTGGAGGAGACACGACAAACCCAAAAGCGGCGAAAGCCAGTGTGGAAGGCGCGAAGAAAAAGCCCAAGGAATCGGACGCCGCAGGAAGTGCTAAAAAATCCTCCAGACATTCCAACGAAAGCCCGAAGCGCGAATCCGGCGCGAAAAAGCATTCCACGAGTTCTAAAGAAAGCCTGAAGCACAAATCCGGTGCTGAAAAGCCTTCCAGGCCTTCTAACGAGAGCTTGAGGCATGAAGCCGGCAAAGAAAGTACGAGTAGCGAATCTGGAGCTAGAAATCATTCTAAAGAAAGCCTGGAGGGTGGAACTGGTGCTGAAAAGCCTTCGAGACCTTCTAATGGGAGTATGAAGCGGGAAGCCGGCAACGATAGTCTGAAGCATGACTCCAAAGCTAGAAAGCATTCTACGCATTCTAAAGAAAGTGTGAAGGGTGAAACTCGTGCTGAAAGACCTTTGGGACCTTCTAACGAGAGCTTGAAGCGCGAAGCCGGCGCTACGAACAAGCGTAGATCCTCGTTGAAGTCGACAAAAGGATCTTCGTATAGCCACAACGAGAAATCGAAACACGAAAAGGTTCTACCGACACGCGTCGAAAAAGGAGCGGGTGAACGCGACGAGAAGCTAAGTGAACGCGACACCACCGGAAAACCGGAAAACAGGGCCGATAAGAAAGCCGACGAAGGAAAGCGCAAGGCATTGAAGGGCATGAGGATTTCTGACGAACATGTCAAGGACCGCAAGGCGTCCGTGGGAAAAGGTGAAGATGACAATGGTTCGAAGAACGTGAAAACTATTGACGAAGGCATCAAGAGGCGTAATGCGTCCGTGAAGAAAGGCGAAGATGAATCCGGCAAGGCTCTCGATAAGCAAACAGAAAGCGGAAGCAAACGCGAGGGCAAAGAGAAGGTGCGAGGAAGTGGCACCGAGCAAGCTGCTGAAGAAATCCGTGACAAAACTGACAAAACGGGTGGCAAAGAGATTAGGGACAGTGACGACGAGACGCCACAACCAACGACAACTGACGGCGCCCGCCCGAAGAATGGCGATAAATCAGGCGAAAAGAGGCCGAGCGCTGGGTACCTTAAAGATGCGAAGAAGACTGCAGGAAAGCAGCAACCATCAAAGGTCGTTGAAAGTGTAGATGCTACCAAGGCGGCTAGTCAACCACATGATGGGGGCAGCAATGCACCTTTGGAGACTCAAGCGGAAAGCAACGCGCCTTCAGGCTTTCTCAGTAACATTGGTGGTCTTGCAAGCTGGTACAGCGCAGCTGGCGAAAAGGGGCGCGCAGAGGACACAACCAGAAAACATACAACGAAAGCTGATACTCCCCGGGTACTGGCAACGAACACTCACAAAGTGGCAACCAACTTCGACGCAGATCAACAGACAGAAATACCCGTCACTGTCGATGTTGCAGACAGCAGTGCTGAGCCTCCCCAGAAAATCTTAAGAAGCACAAATGAAAAACGTGAATCGACAGCCGCCGCCCAAGATGACGCTGACTTCGTGAATGACAGGTACAAGCAAGTCGCCGCCAGCTCTGCTTACTTTCCTGAGGGCGAAGAAATTGAGATAAGGCCTATGGACGACGATGGTATCTACGACTATCAGCAGCTTGCGTTTGCGGATAGGCAAAACATTATTGGCTCCTCCTCTTCTGGCGTAGATGTGGCAGGCAGCCAACGGGACGACGCGAGAGAAGTAGGCCAGAGATCTGCCGAGCTTGTGCTGCCGAAAAAGCTCGCTTTTGGAGCAGTTGATGACTGGACAGTGTTGTCGCCACTGGAAAAGTTCGCAGAACACAGTGACAGTGATCATGCTATGGATCGGTCAAGGCCAGAAAGAAGCGAATACACAATAACCAGTGAAGCCGCTAAATTAGACCCGCGTAACGCACGTATGTACGAAACCGAGCAAACGCGCGAGCTGCGCGATGACATCGCCGCGGAGGAGGATCTGCAGCCAGAGGGGAATTATTCATTAGATCAGCAACAGGAATGGGAACAACCGGAAGGCGAACTACCGTATGGAGAACCACTGGAAAGGGAGCTACCAGAAGAGGAACTACCGGAAGGGGAGTCACCGCAAGAGGAAACACCACAACAGGACATTTCAGAGCAGGAGGCACGAGTAGTCGAAAACGGCATAGCTGTTAATATTCCTGAACTAGAAGACATGGAAGGAGTCGAGCAACCACAATATCAGGGCATCAATGAGGTGATTGAATTGCACAACGTTGACTACGAGCTGCAATCGAGGCCTCACGCGCCTCTGAGAGGGCCCGACTTACAGGACTTTAACTTCTGGGACCTGGACGGGCCCGCGGTCCTCTACCCGGAGAGCAGACTGGTATTTGCACTAGCGTTAGTCGCCGGTATGTGGATTCTGTACATCATGTTTACGACCAAGGCCACCATAAACAGAAAACCCTTCCTCGAACTGTTTACCGCGCTAGCTACGGAACACGAAATTCCTCGCGGCCGTATTATGACCGAAACGTTTGCTGTGAATCACTTGAAGACCAAAGAAACAGCCGGAACGGTGATGGGATCAGTCGTCTCCGCAAGGCCATGGCTTCTATACTTCTGCGACACGCCTTACTGCAAGGAATCAGCCCTGCAATTGGCCAAGATGCTTGGGGAGGACCCATGCTTTAATTTCTACAGCTACACTTGCGGCAAGCTGACTCGAAAATGGAACCCAATGGTTGGCTCTGCACTCTCTACTGACGCCTTTATAATCAACGAAGCCGCCAAGCTCGCTGCCGGTCATATCTTGAACAGGGAACACCCAGGCATGAAGGCGGCCCGAAACCTTTTAGAAGCGTGCCTCGACCACGAGAATGACGGACAATGGAGTCGAACAGAACTGAGCGAGTTGTTTTTCGAGTATTTCGGTTCCTCGTGGCCAGCAGAGAACAATCCCTTGACCATGGAAGCCGTGTGGGTCATCGCTGGGCGCCTGGCACGAGACTTGAAACTGGAAGCTCTCGCACGCGTGTCTGTTGGCATTCACCCAGAAGAAAATTCTGCTTCCGTGCCAACCATAGGTGAGCCGGTCCTGCTTTACCAACGTGCCGACTTCGAAGAGCCCGGGTATACGGAGATTCTGGAAACCGCCATCGGACAGACAGTGACGTTCATCAGTCCAGCCTCCAACGGCGCGCAACACGTGTCGAGCATCAAGACGACGATGGAACTGCTGGCTGATATGGTTGCGACCTACCCTGCCAGCTATGTCGGTGCGAAAGAGCACCGGATGACCAAGGTCCGCGTCCTCTCGCCTGGCGTGCGCGCTTTCCTGCGCACGGTTTTCCCCGACTCCGTAAAAGTCGCTGAAAACGCCGATATCTTGATCAAGTCGCCGCGATTCTTTGAAAAACTGCAAGGGTCAAGAAGTACCCTGCTCGATCCTCAGGCCGTATTCAACTACGTGGGATTCAGAGTCATGGTCCACTTCGCCGCGTTTCTGCCGCAGCCGAGCGTTCGACATCTGCGCGCCTTGGAAGCCAATTTCCTGCTTCCCGAGAACGCCTCTGCCCAAGACTTCTGCACGCGCGAGGTCGAGCGCGTTTTCCCGGCTATCTACGCGCGCGCTTTCGCGCTGCAGACGGCAAACTTAAGCACCTGGGTAAACGAGTGGCCATCGCAACTGAAGAGAATATTTTTACAAGGGCTGGGGTTCAGAACGACTCGGATTCGTGCGCCGCAGGCTGCGCCCACGTCAGATCAAGATAACGATGCCGGGTTCACCAGGCGCAGATTGGATAGCCTGAAGGTCGAAGCTGCTGTTCCACTGTGGATTGTAAACGACTCCAGCTTCGGCCAGTACACTCAAGAGCTGGAGCGGCAGCTCAGCGTCACCCTCAACGTAGATCCGAGTAACTCGCTCAAACGTCTTTGCTTCTTCGCCAAAATGCTGCGAGAGAATGAAATTCAGCAGGCGCTCCTAGGCACATCAGCGAACCAAACAGCGATGTCCTTGTTCGGCACCGAGGCCAGATACGACGCACGGAACAGCGCAATCTACATGCCGCTGGTAACCGTCAACTGGTCCGTGCCTGCCAGCAGCGTCGCCTTTGCCATACATGCAGCTCGTTACGCCGTGCGAGTCTTTAGAGCACTAGGGCTGGCGCTCCGCCTAGGCTATGCGCACGCTTCCGAGCAGCGTGCTGGCTCTGACATCTATAGTAAGCGCTACCAGGGGCAACTGAACATCACAACGCGGTGTCTGGTGGAACAGTACGAGAATGCCAGCAGGAGCCTCAAGAGCGCGTTCCTCCAAAAGACGGCCGACCGTACGCCACTGGGTGCCGCCCTCTTGGACCAGACTGATGCCCTCGTGCAAGCATATGCAGTCTTCAAGGTACGATGCTGAAAGGCGGTAGTTTGTAGCATCGTTTACAAGAGCCTGCATTCGTAGACCAAAATGGACACCAAAAAGAAACACCCAATCGGTTTAGACTGGTAAAGGATTCTGTCCAAACTACGTTTGCTAATAATATCACAGTAATATGCTAATTATAAAATACTCAAGTTTCATTTTTTTAATCTGGCGCTGAAATCCCTGTGCCAGTGCGTCACTGTGACGCCACAGATTTCAATCTATTTCCTGTTTTGGCCGTTGTGGTGCAGTAACGTTTTCGAAACTTGCAAAGTTTAGTATTTGGCTTCTTAATAATATAGTGTAATCAACCTTTACCGATATAAGATTAAGTAGACCTGAGTAGACCAAGGAGGTTAAAGAAAAACTGCTGGAGTGGGGGCTCGGGTGAAGCCGGCGGCGGCCATCTTGCGGGGGGCAAGAAGCGGCCTGCCAAAAGCTTCGCAGTGCTCTTCGCCGATTATGCAGTGGTTTTTAACTGCTTAACGAATTTTGAAGTTCTAATGCAACGCTATGGGCTATGAGGCGAGCCACATTGCAGACATCCTGATTGAAGATATCCGATTATTATATCCGATTATTGCGGCATTTTTTCCATTTTATCGGCATGAATATGCAGCTGCAGCGAAGTAGAAAAAGATATGGCGCAATTATCAGCGTTTATTCCTCTTCTTTAATGCAGTGTAGAAATTGATCAATCATGAAAGCTGCCGAAACAAAAAGCAATTAAAAACTGCAAATGTAGCATAACTATAAATATATAATACAAACATAAGAATTCATTACTATCTTCATGATCATCAGGTGTTGCCGGTGTTTTAGCATCCTCATTGCATGGAGGGTCATGCAACTTTGGTGCCGAGCGTTTCCTTTAAGCATTAAATATAAAGCTTTCCTTTATTTTAGAGCAAGGCAATGGTAATCTGCAGTAAATGAGAAGGATAACGCTAACATGTCAACTGCGTGAACGTCAACCTTCCAAAAAACACCCGCTAGCCTATTTTGGGATATGCACAGCACCGCGCACGGCAAGATACAACCAATACAACGACCCGAAACACGAAAGCTGCAGCGGCTGGCGTGCTTTTGCCCCCCGTGAGATGGCGACGCGGCGCTTCACTTGGCGGGCGCTCCCTCCACTCCAGCAGTTTTTCTCCTTGGAGCCATGCTTGGAGCAGACGCTGTGAAAATTCGTGATGTCATGGCGAGTTGGTGCGGGAATTTAAAGGCGGTGTACCCACCCCTTTCTTCTTTGCGCTTTCTCTGGCATACCAGGCCTCTTCTCACGGGGAGTGTGGGTTTCTTTGGTAATCGAGAAGGGCAATTTACAAATGCGGCTCAAATGCATACTCTCTTCAATGTTCCTTCCTTTTTTATTTTTGTCAAAGAGCGCTTCCTGTTTGCTTGGAATTCAGGCTATAACGAAGCGATCGAAGCGATAATGAGACTATAACCATGGCGTTAGCTAATCACTAACAGCACTTGTGTTTCTGCGAAGGCCATCCTAAATTACTAAAAAATTACTGAAAATTACAGGACAGCTGAGGCTGTTTCTTCTGCAGCTGATTTGGGGCAGCGTGTACGTCAGGAACTGCACGGTAAATGGCTGATAAGCTCCAGGATTCCAGCGCACAGAAGAGCAAATGTGCAAAATGAACATTAAACAGGAATCGCTAGATGAGTGCAGGCTTCGCACCGACCCGAGTTCACGACACTCTGGAGCGTCCCTGTAATTGCGGGAGCCGCACTCCAGGCTTCGTGAAGGAGATATGAAGGGCTCGTTTTGCAAGAGCACGCAAGTACGTGGCACTGAACTGGCATGCACTGCTCTTCCGTCACATAAGCTTCGTATGTGGGCAATCATAATGGACTGCCATAATATGCTTCCGCAAGACCAGACTACAAATTTTGCACACAGATTATAAGCGGTGAACAATTCAAGGACCTCCAGACTCTCGTTCGTGATTGCTTGATACGACCCGTAGCTTCCACTGCACTGCACGGAGCTAGCAAGACTGAGTACTTGGGTGATGGAGCAAGTGCTGTGTGAATCCGACGACCGTTTGTCTCAAGTACACCTTCGTTTGATTAAGCATGAACAGTTTTTTTACTCAAGCAAACTGCCGCATCTTGCTAGCTGTACCACAGACGTCGCCTGTCCCTACTGTGCTTCTTAAAACAACCGTTTTCAACAATAGATTATTGAGCAAGCAGTTTGCAACTGTTTAACGCTCAGTACTGAAGCATTGAGCGCTAAACTGAATGGTACTGAATGGCAAGGAGTTGCAACATCAGGTACAATGCATTAACAGAGCATTAACTACACATGAAATCCATGGTGGCAAGCTATGTGCACGATTCAACAGAACGAAAGTAAACAGAACGGTATGCCTAGAAACAGGAGTTGGCTGCTTATTGCAGGTGGTGAGCATGCACTGACAGTGCATCACATCTTTCAATTACTTTCTGCAGGAAGAGCTAAGCGCACGACGCTTTGGCCATTCCAACTTCCGGATGGTGGGTTTGCCGCATCTCACGCCCGAACAACTCTTCTTCGTGGCATATGGGCATGACAACTGCGAGGCTAGCGACACAGTCCACCGCAGGCGCCGGTGGCTGGAAAGTGGCGAACTGCCACCAGAGGACCGTGTCAACATCCCCTTGATGCAGTTCGAAGAGTTCACACGTGCCTTTGCCTGCAACAGCACGGCGCCCATGACCGCCAACAGACGCTGTCCTATGGTTCGCACAAGGACCTCCCAAGATTAATGGACAAATTAATGGACAATAGCAAGGTCATTCATGTATTATAGTTCAAGCATATCGTGCAACCTCACCAGAGTCAATTATGCGGTGAACTTTCTGAACAATATATGCCAGCACTTCTCAGTTATGAGAATATAAAGAGCTGGTTCTCTTTATACCTCATGCATGATAAGCGACATGCTGAACCACACAAGAGCGCATCGCTGATGGGGTCGCTAGACAAGGGGATACTTAAATGCATTCTTTATAAAAGTCTTCACATACCCATGTAACCAACAAAGCATGCACATTTGTATTCTCCATAGGATGTAAATAAGAACAGGATAGGAATGTTCATAGGGCAGCAGCAAAGGTGCCTGTGTGTCAATATAGCCTAGCATAACTATAGTATATATAGTTTTTAAGCTAGGTGTATCGTCCATGTTTTGATGGGTTGGTCACAAGAGAACGTTTTATAAATGCCTTCATTTTCAAGTTTGTGAAAGGGTGATTAAAAGCACAACCAACATGTTCAATGAACAAGCTTTATTCATGTGACAGAACAATGTCCAATAAATAATAGATGCACCTGCTCTAGACTAGCAAGTTCAGTTCACTACAGCAGTATGACTAGCTCTTTCATGCACAATCTGCAAAAGCGCACTCAACCGCAACTGCCATGTGGCAAATAAGCAAAGTTTGTAAGCGAAGAGGGCAGCCCAGGGTTGGCCACAAGATTGCTCTATGTTGCGTGTCTGAAGATACCGCATATGTGTTAGCGTTAAAGTAGTCCAGGGCTTTTTTTTTTTTTTTTGAAAGCATGTCTGCATTTGTAAATATAGGGTGGTATCTTGCAGATATTGCCTTTGTCCGCAACTGGCCCACACTCCCCTGTGCTAGCCACACTAAACAACTAAGTTATTACTTAAAAGCCAACATGCCCCCCCCCCCCCCCCCCGTTCCTTTTTTTTGGCAGGTGCTTTGCTAGTAGTACCTGAGCAAGCACTTGTGGTGAGCAATGCAAGTTGTGACTACTAACAACTATGGTTCCAGAAAATGTTAGTACATTAAATGAATGTTCACATAAAAATGCTTGATGCAAGCATGTGGTTGGCATTACTTCCAGTTGCAGAGCATTTTGTGTGAGTACTGAGCAGAAAAGCGTTATGTGGTGGTGTCAGGTAAACTAGAGTTGACACAACTTTGATCTTGGCCAGTGGGCCTAGAGACAAACACTACCTGATGAGACCAAAACACTGACATGCACTTAACTCCTGCACTTAAAGACGTGGCCGTCACACAAATACTGAAAACAATATGAAATGATGCTACTGGTATGTGTCACAACCACAAACACAGCCAAGGGATGACTGTGCAACAAAGACAATAAGACGGATGAGACCAAAGGTGAATTTCAAGACACATGAGAAGGGTGGGGGAAAGACAGGAGATAACACAACTAAATTTTTGTCCCTGGACGGCCTTCAGTCCTCAGAGTTTGGGGCAACATGTCCACGCAGGTATACATCATCGTACAGGTGTCCATAAAGCTCATCATCTGCTCGGTGCACAGCCTGACGAACATTTCGAATAAACTCGCGCTTGGACATCTTGTTCTTGATGTGGGGACTGCTTAGGTCAACTGAGAGCATGATGAGTGAGAAGCACAGGATGTACACCATGTCTGCACAGGTAGCAGGGAAAAAAACGAATAAAAGTAAACAAATTAGTACTAAATTTATTACAGACATATTCTCAATAATAACAACCACATTTGTGAGCTAGAGTTGCCCATCACATCTTAACAATGACAATGCAGCACACAAAAGTTAAACACAGAAAAAAACAGTAAAACGGGGCATGCCACAACATAAAAGCTGTGCCAAAGCACTTGCATGAACATACTAATGTGATTACAAATATGAATGCAAAAATGGAGTTTGATGACTAGAAAAAGAAAATAAGTATGGATGACCATAAGCAGCCACACATACTACGCGCAACACAAATGGGTATTCAAATGTTTGATCTGTCTACCACTGACGCAAATTGCAATTGCGAAGCATGTTGATAAAAACCGAATGTCCCCACCGTAGCCTTTGTGGGCTTCCATTTGTTGCAGTTGCTGCTCCCTTACTGCTTGTTGCTCAAATCAACCAATCAACCATTTATTCACACAGTGTGTACAAATAACATGGATATGTGATTATACAGAAGGAGGTCCCACAGCACAAGCCTGCAAGAGGACCTCCTTTGTGTTTTGGTAGTGCAGCGGCAACATTTCGCTTCAGTACAGCAATGTTTCCAGTCTTTGTTTTTTTATGCTCAGGAAGACTGCCGGTGACACTAGCCGACGTGACACCAACACAACATATAGAACCTTTTCGCGCAGCAGTTTGCTCTAAAGAAACGAGATGGAGCTTTTGGCGGCACGCTGCCCATTGCCTCAGTGAAAGCCGCAGGAATACGAAACAATTACCGCTTCTACCTTGGTATACTGTGCCATCAGCTGTTGGAAATGCAACTGAGTGTTCACTGACGCACTGTGATCCATTCATGCTGCAAAATGTGTTATGATAGAGGGAAGACGTGCGCAGCAGTTGGCTGCAAAAATAATGAGTGGCATATTAAAGGGACACTAAAGGTTACCAGAAAGTCAAGTTAAAGTGGTAGAGCAATGTTCTAGAACGTCTAAGGCGTCAATATAATCGCGAACAGAGCTTTAGTAACCGAGAAATTGAGGTAAATGCATGACACGATTTGAGACCCCCCAGCGACATTCCGGTACTAGCCCGATGACGAAAGCACTCCTGATAATTTGTGTTACTAATACTCAACTACTCATATTAAAAATATCATTTCATTCGATTATAAGATGGAAGAAAATGCTACTTGGCTACGTCTGTTCGATTCGAAGAAAAAATAAAATTTTGATGTTACCCTTCAGTAGTATGGGTGGTCGAAAGGTTTCGTTTTCGCTCGACTCTGCACGCTCGACTCTGCGCCGCGCACGCTTTGGAGTTTCAATAGTTTCGTTATCGCGTCGTGCTGTGCAGGTTCTGCTGGCTCGCGAAACTTTCATTTGGAACAAGCAGCGAGAATGCCACGTCCATGTGATGTCGTGGGAAGCCCTCGTTGCTTTCCCGCTCCGGAGAGCCGGTGTCGAGGCCGCCGTCGTAGTACGCAATGACGCCAGCAGCGCGAGCCCTCAGCAGCAGGTCGCGCTCGTCAGTGCTCAAATCGCTGAGTTGAGCCCAGCATCGCGAGTCAATCTGTCGTTGTCAGGGTCCATTGCGACGAGCGTCGAAGTTTGCGTCATAGAATGAAGTACCAGCTCATGGTCGCGCGTTTCTCCTTCCGCTAGCCACCATAGTCCCGCTTTCGCTCTGCTGTCGGCTCTGTCTTGGCTCTGTTTCTGGCCGCGCGTTTGCGTTTTGCGCAGAAAAGCCGTAGCGCCGTCTGCGGACGCCGTTCTACTCACCGATGGTGCAACGTCACTATGAGACCATGATGTCAGTACTCCTCGATCGGAGGGCGGGCGATTTGAACTGCGCTAGAGGTACGCGGACGCTTCAGAACGCATTTTCTCTTAAAATAAGTCTCTCCTTGGCACGAAACAAGCGTTTCGAGGTTTTTGGGATGGTATTTCAACAGTCCACGTTGACTTAATAGTAACCTTTAGTGTCCCTTTAAAGAATGGAATGAATCTGCGTGACCAAGTCCACGTACCGCGGCTACATAAGGACTGACCGTCTTGCCAGCTTTTTGCGATGCATGGCTTTCGTCAAGGATTAAAAAATTCACTCATCCGTCGGCGTTGTCTCACTAACCTTCAAAGAAAGAAAGCATGGTATCTACGCACATCCACCACAACTCACATGTAAGCTTACGACCATTCTAATGCTAACATATCGAAAATAAGTGAATGGGCGCACACTTGATATAATGCGCCGAAGTATGGGTGACGGCGACTACATCGACAATGCACGAATGTTCGAAGCTGAACGTCTCATGATAGTCCACAGAATAAGTGAGTAACTGGTGATAATATATCTTTGTTACAACCTATTAAAAAGTGCAGGACACCTACTTTTCAAGCCTCATGCGCAGCAAGAACAAATGTACACAATTACACAATCACAAATACACAATCAGATAGTGTCTGCACTGAGGAACTTTACAGAGTCAGAAACATGACAAGCCGCTGCTTCAAAGTGGTAGCCAAATAAAATATGAAGAGTAAAATACATTGACCTTGATTTAAATCAATTCACAAACCAAAAGTTTGGACAGCTTGGAAAATATCTTTAGCCTTGCTTCTAGTACAAGCCCCATAAATGCTGCTCGTGCCATTTGGATAAGGCGTAATGAGCTCCGTGTTGACTCGTCTGTTGCTTGCTTCAGCTGCCTCCGAGTTCTCAATGGATGGGCATGACACCCTGGTGCGGCTCAGCAAAGCTTTGCTTCAGTGTATATCGTAGATGGTGACTGGGTGTCGAATCTTTGGCCATAGCTTCAGAGATCAAGCATTGTGGCGCCCGCAGGATCGCCGTGAAAAGGGTCTATATGGAGAAGTCATGCAGGGATTTCGCACCAATGACATCAGAGCGAGCACCAAACAATCCTAGCATGGTCACCAACAGCTGAGAAAATTTTGTTGCTGCAATGGAAGAAAGAAAAACACCTGGCATGTCCAGTTCTCTGTGCTTCTTCTCTGTGTTTTGGCTGGTCGACTCCAGCTTTGTTGACATCATCACTCAACGTTGAGTTACAAACACCAGATGATGCCGACAGAAGTGCCAACATCAAGATCTAGCATGTTCAGCCCTCATCTTTTTGGCTTGTCTCCTTGCTCCGCATTGATGCCAAGTGAGGCAAAACAAGCTGACACTAGGGGCTGCCTTTCTCACATCCACCACTACAATTCCCTCTCCTCGCTTCTTTATGCTCCACAACACCCTTTCCAGATTCTGCCACCCTCTCCACATCTCTCTTCCAATGACAGGTTTGCATAGGTAAGTGGTTAGAAGACAAACGACCATGAAACCCCACGAAAGAGACAAAGAAAGTTATCAATTCAATACAAACTGATAAAGTAACACAGTCAACTTCCGTTCATTCGACAGTCATGGGACCGACATAGTTTTCCCAATTCTACGGAGGTTCAAATTAAACAAGAGGCAGGAAAGAACTATAATACACATCACTGATTCATTTGACAGTATTTGCCCAATTCTAACATGCCCCCGAGTCAAATGTGCACCCACTTTTTCTGGTTCAAAGTAGAAAACTAACATTTTCAGTAGTGGCAATACCCATCAGCGTTTCAAAGCAGACATTGGAGCTGGCAAAACCTACTTATGGAGCACCTACTGCTGTGCTTCGAGTAGGTGTAAGGTTTCCACAAAAACACACGCAGGAAAACTACATATAATTTAGCGTTCTCTTTAATTTACATAACCATTTCCTCATAAGAACCAAGGGGAAAATGAGTGATTCACTGCAGAACACCATGATGGCAGCGGCAAGAACAATCGCAAGCTACCAGCTACATGAAACCACACAAAGAACATTAAAGGGGTATTATAAAGAAAAACATGTTTTGGCCAATTAAATACTCTTTAAAAACTAAATTTTTTTCAATGTCACAGTAATAAATAGATTATTAGAAGAGCAAATGAGGGTCACAATTACCATTATTAAATTTTTTGCTGAAACACCAGCACCGGCTTGCTGTCACAGATTTCAAAGTACTTTTTCATATTTAGGCCGTTACCGGCGAGTAAAAGTTCCTGAAATTTGCCAAGTACAGGCCTCCACTTTCTAGGATGAAATGTAGTACAACTTCACCAATGAATAGTTATCAAGGCCTGAGGAGTCGCTATCAAACTCTATGACATCACAACATGCTGGGGTGGGAACTCCAATGCAGGATCGCCACCTGTCTTTTGTTTTTTGCATCTTTTCTGGCTTACCAAGCCTCTTTTCACAGTAAGAGGTGCTCTTTTGTTATTTAGATAGGTAATTTACTGGCGTAGCTGAAATTACTTTTCTCTTTAATGTACCGTCGAGGAAGGACCACTTCGTAGGTTTGGTTTGCTGCACATTCCGATTTTTTATTATACAGTAAGACCAATGAGAAAATTTAACCCTCGTTAATTCGGAAATTGGGATAATTCAAGCTCATCCTTTGGTCCCGGCAGGTGTATGCATTATTTATTGCAATTAAATTCTCGTTAATTTGGACGTATTTGGCCGCACATCGGTTAATTCGGGCAAATCTCGGAGCTCGACGAGCGCGGAGCGCCGCAAATGTGCAAAGAAAAAGAGCAAAAAGCGGCGTTATCGTAAACCAGAACGATGCGGCGGATTTCGCATCACCATAGTGATCAGTGGAAATCGTACGTGAATGACAGCAACGCCAGAACGTCTCGTGCCTATTTGTTCCTTCAAAGCCTTCTTGCGTTTACTGCCGCGCTTAACAGCATTGGCGTAGTTGTCATACTGCGTAGTTGTCATACATGATGGCATCGATAGCGGCCGCGGTTTTGTCCGTGGCGGTTGTGGCAAACAATAGTTTCGCTTTGACTCAGTGCACACGTCGGCCGCATGCTTTCAACGCTGTATAGTCGCCATCCATGATCGCGTCGACAGCAAGCGCGGTGTTGTTCGCAACGGTTGTGGCAAACAGTAGTTTCACTTTTACTCAGTGTGAAGCTGGCGAGGATGAAGAGCACTGCCTACATTGCAACGGGCTGCGACCTGGCGACACTGGCGAAAAAAATAATCGGCATGTCCGAGTGGTAGTGAAAAGCGTCTCAGATGAAGACGCACGCCGTGGCTGTCCTGTGAAGGAAGTCGCGAGGCCTTCGCTGCTGCAAGCGCTAATCAGTCACAAGATGAGAATCGAAGCTTTTGCACTGGTTTTGTGCAACACAGAAACAGGATTTGCTGATTCATGCAGTAAATAAAAGCGTGGTGTTGATGTATTATGCATTTGCTTATTGTTTTCTTGATACGCTTGATAATTAGACATTCGGTTAATTCTTACATTTCTTTCGGTCCAATGAAATCCGAATTAACGAGGTTCTACTGTAAACCATAATCAGTGGTGTGAGCACATAATGTTCTTTATTCCGCGACTATTATGCGCTTGCAGGACAAGGCATATAGTGCTAGGCCACTTGCTCAATTGCATTTAACTATTTAATGTAATTCACATTCTTTGCCTACTTCAGCTGTATTGAGCTTATCTGCCTACCTAGCCTCTTACGCCAACCCAGTCACCCAAGTCATCTACGAGCTTGGACTGCCAAGTATATGCTTGTGGTTGTGACGCCATCATGGTCATTCCATAGCCGTTATTCTAGCTTCGTAATCTGACTCTCGACATGCTGTTGTCATCATGCTTTTTTCCCCGATCCCGTGCCCTAAGTTGTCTAATCAGCAAGGCCAATAGGTGTGTGCTTGAAGTCATGATACCGTTGTCGTCAGTCCAGCTTTGTCATCTGACTCTCGGCATGCCCTCGTCATCACGCCATTGTCGTCATATAGTTGTCATGCACTCATTGTCACACTGCTGTCGTGATGCTGTCATGATGCCATCATGATGCCGTCATGGTTGTTCCATCGTCGTTATTCCAGCTTAATGATCTGACTCTCATCATGCTGTCATCGTCACGCCTTCTACCCCGACTCAGTGGCCCAATTTGTGTAACAGCTTGGGCCACACATATGTGCTGGTGGTTGTGATTCATTTATTCATGTTACCCCTAAAGGCCCTCCAGGAGAGGGTATTACATGGGGGGAGGGGGGGGCGATACAGCTTTTAATAAACGCGATACATTTCAGTAATAAGTGCAATAAAACATAAGGCATAACACAAAAAGGAAAAATGAACACAAACAAAAACAGCAAGTTTTACACATTTCCGTCACAACGAAGAAACTCTTGGAATTTTATGATGTCAGTTTCTGTGGCGATGGCTGATGGTAATTTATTTCATTCGATGATAGTACGGGGAATGAATGAATTGGTGTAAGACGAGGAATGACACTTCATCGTTGTCATACCAGCTTCGTTATCTAACTCTCGTCTTACTATCGTCGTTCCCTTCCCTGCGGCACAACTTGTCTAATAGCTTAGTCTACTAAGTATGTGCTCGTGCTTGTGATGCAGTAGTGGTTATTGCTTTGTCATCATTCCAGTTTAGTCAGCCAACTCTCATAATACCGTTGTTCTCACACCATTATTCTCTTACAATTGTAAGGCATTCATTGTCATACCGCCGTTGGGATGTCGTCATGGTCGTTCCATGGTCGTTCCATTGTCGTCACTCCTGCTTCGCCATCTGATTTTCGTCGTACAGTAAAACCTTGTTAAACCGTACCCACTTAAACAGTAGTTTCGTTTTAAAAGTAGTAAAGTTAAATCCCCGACTCAGCGGCCATTGAACATAATGTGTTTTGTATCCGCATAAACCATACCAGCTTATTGCGTATGTATCGGTTAACACATAGTGTTTTCACTTTTCGTCATGCAAACACGGCTGTGTGTCATCTCCATCAGGCGGTCCGGCACAACAACAAACCTCAGAGATCAGAACAACGGCCTCCAAGCGCCCTGTGCATTTGCGCGTGAAGCCACATCAACGTCAACATCATTTCGGCGCCGTGCCAGAGTGCATTGTGGCATCGTGCAAACAAGGACTTGCGTCATGCCGAAGCTAGGATAAGAAATACGACGCCAGGTACTCGGCATAGAAGAAAAATTATACATCGTTCATGCTATCAAACGTGACGCGAAGAAGTCGGCACTGGCACGCGACAGGGATTTACTGTTGATTACGGTGTGTGGCATTTGGAATGCGAAGAAGTTGCTCGGCAGCGCTGCTGCGAATGCGAAGAGATGTCGGCTACAAGGTTTAACTTTTCGCCATCATTGCCTCTGTTATTGCCGAAGTGTCGACTAGCAACAGCTATGAAGATGACACGGAAAGCGACAGCACATGCGATTCAGGCTTGACAGTAGCAAAAGCTGCGCGTTACGTCAGCCTCATGAATGCAATCGTCACGACGAGAACAGCACCCTGCATGAAAAAGGCGCCTCACGATTTCTGCAGCGCTACCACCCACATGCACGGAGAACATCCAATGCCAACAAGGAATCTGCCATGTGAGTGTTTGCCAAGAAGAGGGCGCTGGCTGAAAAGCTGGCTCGCAGCTTCAGTAAGTTTGAGGCCGCTGTTGTCGCTGCTAGGCCGCCGTGGCATCAAACGAAAATAACACTTTTGTCGTGCGAAGTGAATAAATACTGCATATTTTTTCCCCTTTCATCGCACTCTCTCTTGAGTTCCATTTTTGACAGGTAAGTGGGCGATCTCGTGCAATTTCAGTTAAGCAGTACTACCACTTAGTACGTACTTTATCTGAGCTCCGACCAACTCCGGTTCAACGATGTTTCACTGTATCGTCATCACACCATCGTCATCATACACGCTGCGTGATATGATCGTTGCCGCACCTTTGTCGTCATGCACTTGTTGTCATTGTGTAGCCGTCGTACAGACATCGCAACGCCATTGCAATTGTTCCATTGTCGTCATTTGATTCTCGTCATGCCATCATTGTCACACCATCCTCGTCACGCTGCCATTTTACTATGGTCATCACTTCAGTAATGTCATTCCAATGTCGCCATGCCATCGTCATCACACCGCCTTTGTTATTCCATCGACGTCAATCCTTCTTAGTCATTTTATCGTAATCATGCTATCATAATTAAATCGTGATTATGCCACCCTTCTAATGCCTGTCGTCAGACAGTCACAATGATGCATCCAATATCATACAGTTGTCATCATGCCATTGTGGTCATGCCATTGTTGTCATTCCACCTTTGTCATCCAGTTGCCATCTTGCCATTGTCATCACACACTTGACATCACACACTCATCGTCATCCCATTTTCATCAAGTCGTCATTGTCATGTCATTGTTATACCATTGTAATCATTTAAAAATTGACATCTCATTGTCATCACGCCGTCGTCATCATCATGCCATCTTTACCATTCCATCGATGTCATTCCTTCTTCGTCGTTTCATCGTCATGAATGCGTCTACATCATACAGTCGTCGTCATGCCACCATGCTCATGGGCGACCTTGGCAATCGACTGCCATAGCAAAGTAGTACGATACCGGAATATCTTGCATATAGCCAAAAAAAACGGAAGTCTCAAAGGGCCCTCACACATGTCAAATAAACATCACTTCAGGAAGAGGAGGAGGATACAAGCTACGGGCGGATTCAGCCTTGCAGAGATGCGCCGCCAATTGCTTTACCCGAGCCTCTACTTCTACCATGTGAGGATTAAATTATGGGGTTTTACATGCCAAAACCACTTTCTGATTATGAATCACGACCATGTGAGTATAAACATGCATATTGATAAGCAGCTCATCTCAGCATACACTTCACTCCATATCTAATGAGGCTATCTGCTACATTATGCAATTGGTGAAGTTGCCATTATATTTGGCAAACTTCACCACTCATTGAATAGATTGATATCTATAGGTCGGTCTAGGTTGGTATATATCGGTTGGTTGGTATTCTTGCAAGAAGATCAATTCCTCCACAGTTGTACACTTTATATTTCAGTTCATCAAGCAGAGTCTTGTGCTTTCCTACATCAATGTGTTTCTCACCAACGCATTCAGTTTGCCCCGTCCATGGTGACATAGAATAGAACATTAATTGCTGGAATGCCCAGAATGACATCAGAAATACAGTGTGTCACTACATTGCTCGAATGCTAACCACATTACCGTCAACAGTCATTGTAAGATGAGTTCTGCCATAGTTTTTTTTGCTAGAAGCTTTACCAAATAAATAGTTAACAAAGAGAATGAACTGCAGCCTAGTACACGATCACCGTGTGTGTGGTTATAATGCCCAATGCTAAATTCAACTACCTCAAATTCTCTTGAAAGAAAATCATACAGTGTAACAAATAAAGTTGCAAGCAACAGGAAAGTACAGTGGGCACTGATTACCTTTTTGCCAACAGAGGGTCATCGCGCATCAGCCCTCAAAGCGTAAAGCTACTGCATTGAGCATGCAGTCGCAAAGCCAGCATGGCCACCCAGCTCATTGTAGCCTCACACATGTCGCACGGTTGGTATGTAAAAAACAGGAATCAATTCGATTCTGTCAGCCGTCACAACGGCAGTCCCACTGGCTTAACATTGTGAAAGAATGTGGCCAATGAATGCAGTGGCGCCACGCTTTGTATTCTATTGTGTAGCAGCTTCCCCATTTTCGCAACACCAAAACAACCTCGTAGCACAGCAGTGGCACAATTTACGTAAAAAAGACCCCCTTGGGACAGCATTGAGCAACAAATTCCAGTCGGTGCAGATTGGCACAACTTGCACGACGTTCCCACAACTGCATTACAGATTCCAAACAAATTAGAAACCTGATATGCACCCGATTTTTTAACAACAAATATTTCACACGCCTGTAATCCTGGCAATCAAAAAAAGATTACACTCACAGAATGGAAATTTAATTACATTTAATGCCCACTGTCATCACTCTCTGACAGCACTTAAAGGGACACTAAAGGCTACTATTAAGTCAACGTGGACTGTTGAAATACCATCCCAGAAACCTCGAAACGCTTGTTTCGTGCCAAGGAGAGACTTATTTTAAGAGAAAATGCGTTCTGAAGCGTCCGCGTACCTCTAGCGCAGTTCAAATCGCCCGCCCTCCGATCGAGGAGTACTGACATCATGGTCTCATAGTGACGTTGCGCCATCGGTGAGTAGAACGGCGTCCGCAGACGGCACTACGGCTTTTCTGCGCAAAACGCAAACGCGCGGCCAGAAACAGAGCCAAGACAGAGCCGACAGCAGAGCGAAAGCAGGAGTATGGTGGCTAGCGGAAGGAGAAACGCGCAACCATGGGGCTCTACTGGGACTCTTGCATTGCCCAGTGGGCGCTGCGAGGATGGATGGATGGATGTTATGAGCGTCCCCTTTGGAACGGGGCGGTGGGTTGCGCCACCAAGCTCTTGATACTATGCTGCCTAATATCCTACCTAGGTTAACCAATGAAAAAAGAAAAAAAAAAACACTATGAACTACCGCGTCCAAACTTTCTGATCCCCTATTGCGAAGTGTGCTTTTGTACGTCTCCGTCTTTTGTGGTTTCCCTACTTTTCTTCCACCAATCCTCCAATCGCCTCTTACTAATGTCTATTGCGGACCTGTTTGCTTTACCACTGCTCCCGCTGAACCCAAGAAAGGTGCTAAAAAGCGCCCTCTGTCCTAAAATGGGTCGTACCAAATCTAGTAGCGATGCCAAGCTCGGTCGTCTGCTTCGGAAAGCACGTTTACAATATGGACCCGCCACTTTCGGTTGTGTTGTAGCACGGCCTGCTGCGTATATCGGGCGCTGAAGATTTTTTCAGGGGTGGCACGCTGCGTAAAGGCAAGAAATTATGCAGTGCCGAATACGTGTACGCCGTTCAAGAATTAGGCGGCGAAGTTTTAGCACGGTGTCAATCGCAAGTGAAGCGAGTCGCGTACTAAGTGGAACTACAGGTAAGGTTTGCACGCTAGCTGCTAGACTCAGGCGCACAAACACGAGGAAATGCGTGCTATAAATGAATCCACAGCAGCGATGCGCAGACATCATGTGTACGGAACTACGTACATCACGACGGTACGCGCCGCGATGTACGAACTGCTCAAGCGCACGATCGTACGCGCCGCGACGGCAGCGGTCTTTCGACATGCCGCCAAACGGTGGGCCTCCTGCAATCTTTGTTGACTGCATGCCGCTAAACTGATGCAATGGATATGAGCTCGCACGTACATGCGAATCGCGCTGTAGCGCGAGCTTGTGCACTGCTCGCTTGATGTAGCTTTTAATGACAGCGCTCGAACATCGATGTGCTGCAATCAATACTGCCTTGCTGCGCTGCTTCAACGTGCTGGCTTGAGATCAAGGATGAGCGCATTTAACTCTCTTAACCTGTGCTGCTCGTAGTGGAGTAGTGAATTGTCATCGAATGAGCCCGACCATTTGTGCTCATTTGCACACACTTCGCACTCGCAACAGGGCATAAAAAAGTGCGAATCGACGCAAAACTCGGCCTAGAAACGTGCTTCGCCACAGCCAGGGCTCAATACGACCCAAGATGGTACGACCCAGATGTCGTTTCCCGCACCGCCACCAGGCGCCGCTACTATACCTCAAACTCCAGCGCAAGACGCCCATAAGCTGGTACTTCATTCTATGACGCAAACTTCGACGCTCGTAGCAATGGAACCTGACACCGACAGATTGGCTCGCGATGGTGGGCTCAACTTCAGCGATTTGAGCACTGACGAGCGCGACCTGCTGCTGAGGGCTCACGCTGCTGGCGTCATTGCGTACTACGACGGCGGCCTCGACACCGGCTCTCCGGAGCGGGAAAGCAACGAGGGCTTCCCACGACATCACATGGACGTGGCATTCTCGCTGCTTGTTCCAAATGAAAGTTTCGCGAGCCAGCAGAACCCTCACAGCACGACGCGATAACCAAACTACTGAAACTCCAAAGCGTGCGCGGCGCAGAGTCGAGCGCGCAGAGTCGAGCGAAAAAGAAACCTTTCGAACACCCATATTACTGAAGGGTAACGTCAAAATGTTATTTTTTCTTAGAATCGAATAGACGTAGACAAGTAGCATTTTTTCCGTCTTGTAATCGAATGAAATGATATATTTAATACGAGTAGTTGAGTATTAGTAACACAAATTATGAGGAGTGCTTTCGTCATAGGGCTAGTACCGGAATGTCGCTGGGGGGTCTCAAATCGTGTCATGCATTTACCTCAATTTCTCGGTTACTAAAGCTCTGTTCGCGATTATATTGACGCCTTAGACGTTCTAGAACATTGCTCTACCACTTTACCTTGAGTTTCTGGTAACCTTTAGTGTCCCTCTAATCCCTGTCTACAAAGTATTCTTCATTCAGGTGAACATTCAAGCGTGAGAGGTAGTGCTTAAATGTTCACGTTACAGCCTCGTAGCCGTCCTGTGAGTTTATTTAATTAGCTTCCATAATCAAAGACAAAGCTGCGCACCATCATCACGCTATGCGGAGACTCGTTCTGTTGCTATCTTGTGATGTCAGTGATGGCGATGATGCTGGCAACTCTGGCTCTGACGTTAGGTTGTTGTAAAATGCCATGAACGCAGTGCGTTCACAACAGAATCTCAGAAATTATGTGCTTGGATTTGCCTTATATCTGCGAACCACCAGGCGCATGTGTTGTCTGCTTAGGTGCTATTTAAAGGCTGTTAAAAAATTTTTGACAATTACAAGGTCTGAAGCTTTGCCAAGATTGCTCAATAGTAATATATACTACTGATCTATAATCAATTTATCCGAAGTAAAATTCCATTGCAGTTTGCCTTTAATTCAGTTCTTCCTGAGGCATTATCATTACGTATGCCATATTAAAACCTTCTGTGCTTTGGACGATTTAGCTTCGTCCATAAGTTTCCCGTAAGAACAGCCAAAGACAAGCACAGCTCGCCAGCAGTACTTTGCATTTTCTAGCAATGCCATGGATGAGCCTAGCTTTGTCTCAGTGCTTAGTTGAGCTTTCGATAGATGGCAGCACATAATCCATGAGAAAGCACAAGCAGAAGTGAATTTATTCTTTCTGAGGAGGTAAAGCGTGTTGGCAAGTGAGGTTTTCAGAAATAATGTATCCACTTATGGTCACAATTCGGTATAATAGTGCAGCACAGAAGGGGTTAATCCCTTCCGTACTGTAGGGAATGACGAAAAGCATACCAAATTTCTGAGAGATTTCCGGAAACACGAAATCATGACGACTTTACTCATCATCATCGGCTGTGTCAATACAAATTCTGGTGACAAATACACCTGTCAGCATTACAGAAAGGATTAAGAGCTCCCTGTGGAATCAGACCACCCTATATGCAAACTCACCTGAGCTAAGGCCCAAGTGAGGGTTGCACTTGCAGAAGCGTAGTGAGAATTTCTCCAGCAGTGTCCTGAGGTAGCTGTTCTGTGTGTTAGGTGCCTGCAGGCTTTGGAAGAAGCGCCGCAGTGCTTCCGGCAAGTGCTGGTTCTCAAAGTTTTGGAGCTCCACCAGGTGATCCAGGACCTGCCGCCTGCAGCCACAGCATTGCACAACTGCTACCAAACTCTGCTAGTGAACTACTAGTGTGGTGCATTGATAACGATTTGCTCCACAAGAGGGCTTTGATGCATTCCTGTTTAATCCTTCCTACTTGTCATTTCTCTACAATCTTTCATTTACACTTTTCACTCTGGGTCTACAATAGTGTGTTAGTGAAGATAAAATGCTACTACTGCTAGACTCTTTCTCATCAACGGATTTCCGAAACCTTAAAGACAGCTCCCAAACACAGCAAAGTTTTGACCACAGATGCCATGATGAAGATAATTAGGATCAAATGCAGCTCAGTGTTGTGATAAAGCAAGTCAACACCAGCCATAAAATGGGTGTTGGCAAAAGCGTTGCCAAGTTGCTTCATCTATCAGATATTTCCCATTTCAATACCTAGTTGATGCTCCCTGTCAGTTTCTTTTACCCAACTTCCCATTTATTACCTTCTTCCTCTATGTTTATGGATAGTGCCAGCATCTTAACACAGTTAAAACTTCATACTAACGAAACTTGATTTTACGAAGTTCCCAGTCTAACAGAAAAAATTTCCATTTCCCGGCAGGTACCCACAGCGTTCAATGTTATCATCAACCCAAATTAACGAAACTAAGTTGGTCAAACTCAATTTAACAAAGTTTTTCCTGAAATAAATTAGTAAAATAAAGTGGTGATTTATCTCTAATTTTGACACAGACGAGATTTTCTTCAAGCGTGCACTTTAAAGCTATCGCATTAAAACATCTAGGCGTCCTAGTCCCGGTCCTAGCTTTATTTTGATGAGGCTGCATGCTGCACATCTGCACAGAACAGTGGACTCTACACTGCCTCGGTAGAGGTGGCGGTGGTTGCTTTCGTTATTTCATGGTTTATGCGACAGATGACTAGATTAGCGGCAAATACGACGCCGCGGTAGCTTTTGCATGTACGTCACTGCATTACAATATTAGACTTCGACGGACCGAAAAATTCCTTCCTTGATTTTATGAACTTCCCGATTGAACGAAATAATTTGAGCGTGGTCATCACTTCGTTAAATCGAGCTTCAACTGTATGAGGTCCAATGCTTGTGTCAAGCTGTTACTCTACTTAACATCCACTACATTCCATTTCATACAGAGTAGGCGACGATACGAAGGCTAGAAAGACTCCCCTTGCTGCTCGGATTCATGACTAAGAAATAGTGCATCAGATATGAACAAAAGATGTAAGTGTACGCCTCATGTAACTAAATGTAACATCATCTTATACTTTTATGTTGCGAAATGTAACGTAATTTATCCATGAAAAGCGTGCCAGATCTGAACTTACTTACCACCAAACAAGTAGAGTGACATGTTTCTGCGACCAATGGCCACAGTACACCACTTGCGCTTGCAACCAAAACATAGTGCGTCGCATACCGGAGGCACAAAGGTGTACAAAATGATACAAGGGTTGTACCAAAAGTAATGCAAAAGATGGTGTAATTTTTCTATTTAAGGCAGTACTTTTTTCATACTCAACATGTTTGTAGAGTAAACCTTTCTCGATAATATATCAAAATAACTTTTCTCTTTCAGTGTAGGTAACTAATGGAATCCAAGCAGAAGCAAAGGGCTGTTATTGAGTTTTTGACCAAGGAGGGGTGCAGGCTCTCTGACATTCACAGAAGACTACTGAATGTTCACGGAGATGACACCATTGACAAGAGTAGTGTGCAGAGATGAAGGAAAAGCTTAAAGTAGTGAAAACTAGCATTGAAGACAAACCATGCAATGGGAGACCATCAATTGTGACCGGCGACACGAACCGTCACTGAGTAGATGAACTGATTCGTGCAGGAAAAAGAGTCACAATCTGTGAGCTTTGCTATACAACTGAGCTGTGGTGACAGTGTCACAAAAAAGGTAGAAGACTTAGAAAATCAAAGTATGTGCAAAGTGGGTACCTTGACAGTTAACACCTGATTTGAAAGAGAAAAAAGTGAAGGTCTGCTCTGGCTAGCTGGAAGCATTTGAAGCCAACAAAGGCAGATTTTTCTCTAATCTGGTTACAGGAGATTAACGTGGGTGTATCTTTATCATCCAGAATCGAAAAACAATCCATGGAATGGCATTATACTTCTTCTCCAAGGCATAAGTCCAAGAGCCAGCGATCAGTACAGAAAGTAATGACAACTGTGCTTTAGGATGACAAGGGTATCATTCTCCTTGACTTTCTGGAATGTGATCAAGCATTGGGTTCAACACTGGCACCAATGCATCTCTTGTGATGGAGGCTACATTGAGCAATACATGTATCTTTGTATTAAAAAAGAGTTGCTCTACAATGGAAAGGAGAATGATGGGTGTAACATTAAGGGATAAGAAAAGAGCAGATTGGGTGAGGGAACAAACGTGAGCTAATGACATCTTAGTTGAAATCAAGAAAAAGAAATGGGCATGGGCAGGACATGTAATGAGGAGGGATGATAACCGATGGTCATTAAGGGTTACGGACTGGATTCCAAGGGAAGGGAAGCGTAACAGGGGGCGCGGCAGAAAGTTAGGTGGGCGGATGAGATTAAGAAGTTTCTAGGGACAACATGGCCACAATTAGCACATGACCGGGGTAGTTGGAGAAGTATGGGAGAGGCTTTTGCCCTGCAGTGGGCGTAACCAGGCTGGTGGTGATGATGATGATGCTCTACAAGGATGTAGTATTTTAACAATGTGTGTCAGATGAAAAAAGTTATGCCAACTTTTGCATCACTTATGGTACAACCCTCACACGTGATTTGACGTAACCTTTCATCCACAAGTTGGAGTTGTAACACATTATGCAGTTATTCCATTGAAAGTGTCGCAGATAAAAAGCAGCTGAACTGTGAAAAGCATGGCGTGAGACTTTCATGAATGCACTACTTCCATAGCTTCCACAGCTTTGCCTGCCAAGTATGAAACAGAATATAGGGTGTCTTGTCTGTCTGCAATACTATATGAACCTTAAGACCAAATCTGCCAACGTGCTTTTCTGTGCCATATCTACACAGAATCCTGAGAACCTGTTTCAAACGCACACACACACTCTCACCAACTCAGACATCACGTAAATCACTGCCTACCTTGACTCCAAGTACAGCCGAGTTTGGCGAGAGTTGAGCCGCTTAGTGTTGTGCAGGAACCTGGCAATCTCAATGGGGACATCTTTCACGAGCCGCTGAGAAATGAAGTATTGCATTCCCTGCAAAGTTGCACCGAGTAATTTATGTCAACAAGCTGAGAAATGTATCTAGCCAAGGACTATATTAATACAAATGCACTATCAGAAGCTGTCATTTCTGCAATTTCAACCTGATGGGGCATCAAAAATGTGGCCAAACTAAACAATGCTCAAATTAAAGGATGTGCTCGACATGCACAGTTGCCTTTTGTGACTTCTGAGCATGCAGATGTTGTAAGACAGGTCACTACTAACAAAAAGTAGGCTGCTCCGCACTGTCTGCAAGGTAATCCGTGTTAAGAAAGCAAGGAACAATTACTACAACAGTATTTTTGAAATTATGGTTTCAGGTTCAACGGTTGGATGACTGTGCTTGCTGCTATCAATGTGATTCGAGTGTTACCTGTTTTTCTGGACACAAGTTCACCCAATAAGAAGTTAAAATTTTTAGCTTGCACATTTGGCAATGTTTGGTTCTTCATATTCATTACAGCATGTCAATACATTTGGAAAAATAGGACCTGCGGTTGGAGGCTCATCTCACCAGCTCTGCATCTGCATTGAATGTGATTGTTCCCTCGTCGAGCTGCAAGTAGAGCCGCCGATAAGAGAAGCCAGGCTCCTTGGGCATACCATAGATGCTGGTGTAGCCCCACTGGCTGATGCACAAACTGCACAGAATGTGAGCGACAATGTTACACAAGACCTACCATACCATGGTGCTTTTTGCTAGGGGAGAATTCATAGGGTTCATTACTTTCACATGTGTAGCTGTGTTTCAGGGCATTTATCTGGCTGTAGCCAAACTGTGCAAATTCAAGACAAAGCATTCTACTTCTACAGAACTTCAAAGCACATTCATGTGCCATTCAGTGGACAAATACGGATACTTAATTGGACTAAAGACTGACCCTGGCAGGCACATGATCCACGGTACCCTCAGAAACTGTCAAAACATATGTAGAGCGCTGACCAGGCCAATGTGCATGCATCTGTAAAGTTAATATAACAACTACTCCAGCCATAGGTGCTGACTATGGGGGGCTCGGGTTCTCAAGCGCCCTTCAAAGTTTTCTGGCCCCCAGATGGGGTCACAAATCTTCATGCCAGGCAAACAAAGCAACAAGCCAGGTATACAAAAAAATGCAAGCTTGGTGTGAGACTTTTGGAGCACAAAGGGGCTTGGATGGCTATTTTTAAAACTCCCTAATGTGTTCTCTCAGCTGGGGCAACGTGGATGGCAATTCCCTGTCTGTTGCTTCATCTTTACTTTTTTTTCTTTTTTCTGTGGTGCACTCACTGTAACCGTTCAAGGTTGGCATCTGACAAAGGTGCTGAAAAATGACAAAACAGCATTACCAGGATGTGTGGGATGCATTAACAACTGCTGCTACGCCCTTTTCTGAAAGACTGGCAGGGTGCACATGCGCTCGAGTTTTGTTCAGGAGTGACTCAAGATCATGGACAACTAACTGCCTGATGGCTGGCGTTTGTAGATTTTCATGCACGTCTATGGTATCACAGACAGCACACAACAGTGGGGCCTTTGAACACCACACGAGAGAGTGAGCAATCTTTCATGTGAGGTTGTGAGCTCCCTGCTGCCTGCAGTGGAATAATACCTGGCTTGTATGATCATGGCAACGTTGTCTAAAAATTGTGAATGGCTTTTTACTGTGTTTAAAAAGCATTGCCGTGCCACTTAAAAGGTACACTAAAGAGAAACGACAAATCATTTCACATTGATAAAGTGTTCTCCAAAAACTCTGCCTTCATTAATTTAGCGGTAATAGGCTGATTATTGGAAGAGAAATTGAAAGTCAAAGTTCAGTTTTTCTAACTTTGCCCTGAAACCCAAAGGCCGGTATGTCAATGTGACGTCACATTTCAAGGTATTCTTTTTTTTCACATTTGGCTTTGTAGTTCAGCAAAAGCTTTTGAAACTTACTAAGTTTAGTGTTTGGCTGGTTTAGAATACACAATGTGGTTAATTTTTGCTGATGAAGATTTCACTAGGCCAAGCAGACAGTCTAAATCTATGACATCACAGCAAGCAGTTGCAGAAAAACTTAAGATGGCGTCGCCACCTGTCTTTCGTTATTGCATCTTTTGGCTCACCAAACATCTCTCGTGGTAAGAGTGGCTTTTTTTTTTGGCATTGTAGAAGGCTAATTTACTAACGCTGCTCAAATAATTTTTGTGCCCCTCTAAGCACAGAAAGGCTTCTTTTATAACCCTTCTTTACAAAGGTCGCATCTCAGCACAAAAGAATACTGCTCACTGATAAGCCAACAAACAAGCACCCCACACAACAATGTGTACACAGGACGAGAAATTTAATGTTGCAACGCACAGCTGCAATCAGCTCCTGCCACAAAAAAGAGCAAAAAAAAATAAAAATTGTAACTACACCACGCGCACAGACAGTTAACTGATGCCCAATTTATGAGGTTCAACATCCTAAAACAACACTTGGGCTCCGTGAGACGCCATAGCGAAAGGCACTATGTTAGAGAGTTTTAGGTTAGGGGACAAAAGCAGCTTGCATGCGCAAGACTACGGGCGACTGTGCATACGCAGTATCGTGGCCCCTAGTTCTTGCGTATGCAAGCCACTTGTGTCCCCTAATCTAAAACTCTCTATTATGTTTTGACCACCTGGGGTTCTTTAAAACGCATCGTGACAGGTATGATCTTCAGTGTTGTATAGTATAAACTCTTCCACATGCTTCTTAATAATTTCAGAACACCAGACTTAGCATTATCTATATCATTGTGACGACATGACAGAGAGATAAACTGGCCAATGTCGTACAGCAATAAGGCTAGGTGTGATGCCATTCTCTCACTCACAATAGAGGAAGCGAGAGCACTGTGCACATTTATTCTGGCTGCACTTGTGGCAGCTGCACTGACCACAGGAACAGAGTGAGACATGCGTCATGAAATTGACTCGTCCGGCTCCTTGGCCCGAAAACTGGTTCACAGAAATGAGTATCACAATAAATCAAATAAGACGCTCTGATGCTTGCCAGTATTGTTTCTAGGGTTTAAGAAATTCATACTTTAGGTCATAAAAAAAAATTACGTGTTGAAAATGTCATGTCAGTACCCCATTAACGTTGTGAGGGGGAGAAAAAAACCCAGGGTACTATGTCAACCAAATTATACATTTAATCAAAAAGGACATTTTCACTCCCGCATGAGGGCCTTGTTCAAAGTTAAAAATCCTTTAACATGCACATAAACCCAAGTATGTGATGAGCATTTTCGTATTTCACTCCTATCAAAACGCAGCCACCGCAGCAGGGAATCGAACCTGCAACCTCATGCTCAGCAGCAGAATCCTGAAGCCACTGAGCCACCGCAGCGTAGTCATAAAGAAAGGCTACAAAAAGAATGGCACTTCTGCTCAATAGAGATCAATGAAACCAGTCACCTGTGCCAGAGGACTTCATCTTGGGCAAGGTGGGTCCACACACACGCTGCCAAGCAGAGGTCAGTGGCATTCAAGTGTGACAGCACTGCAAGGCTCAGCTCTGGTGGCCAGCTAGCAAGATCTGGAAAGCCTATGGACGCATCATGAATAAGGTTTCAGTACTTGTTCCTGGGCATGCTCAGCCTGCTAAATATCAATTCACAAACACAAATAAAAACTCCTGGGTTTCAAAATGGACAACAAACAGGAGTCAGATAAAAAGTGAATTGTGGGTTATTTATATTATTAGCTGCACAGTGGGTTATGAAGCCACCATAGTGAAGGGCTCCGAATGAATTCACCCAATTCTAACGTGCACCTAATTTGCATAGTGCAAGAGCGTTTTCGCATTTTGGCCCAATTGCAATGGAGCAACTGGAGCCGGGATCGAACCCGCAAACTCGTGCACAAGAAGGATTAACCGTGAGCGAGCATTTAGCCTGTTTTCTGCCCTACACATTGGGCAAAAAAAAAAGGGGGGGGGGGTTAGAAAGGTGGGAGCAAGGGAAACGAATGGTACACCATATACATGAGGAGAAATAAAAGGATACAAACTGCTACAAGCATTCACACAGCCATTGATCACAAAAAACTCAGCAAGTTCTGAGAATAGGAGAATCAAGGCTAAGAGGTTTGATCTCATTCAAAGACTGGCAGCAACTTTTCAAAAGATGTTCGAAACCAGTGTGATGTTAGTGCTATTTGATGTGCAATAAAGGTGCTCTTCTTCATGGTAGCAGTTATCAGTAAAAAAAAAAATTTTGGGAATGATGTGGCGACTAAAAAGATGCAGTCAGCAGCTGACAGATGAAGCACTCAAAAATCAAGCACAGCATCATGCCACTCAACAGGAAACTGTGTGTTAAAACATCAGTGGAAACAAGGTATTAAAATCACATCAAGCAGCACTGAGGCTTATAGCTTCTGTTTAAAACAATGGCACTGCATTTTGCAGTTATTAAATACTGACACTATGGAACCACAAGATGTAGTAAACCACCATGCATAGAAACAGGCACTCCTCTAGCTTTTAAATGGAGATGGGGCTTGCATGCGTCAACAGTTAATAACTCTGCCACGTTTGTTTAAATACCCATAAAGAAGTCTGCACAAGCGGCCTGTTCAAGCAGTACAAAGGAAAACGCGCGTGCATTAATTTTATCATGTAACCAAGCAACTTCGCAGGCTCGATCAACCAATGCTGTGTTTACTGTCCAAAGTTCAACACACCATGCAAGTGCCCCACTTTCCTGAACATGAGCAAACACATGCTAAAATGCTCTGAGCGCACATTGCCGGGCGCCCTCTGGGCGTGTAAACAGCGATACCACCGCTGCTTTCTAGGTGTGGTGTAATCGTTGGCAGTATGCGAAACTAGGTTCGAAACAGTGCTTACTCGGACAGCTGCTGGATTATTAATGCAAGATTCGCTGTTCCACTGAAATTGGGCGTCATAAACCTCAAAGATTAATAAACATGCGCGTTGCGGGAAAAGGAAAACAGACTTGCCTTCGGTGTTATCATCCTCGTTACCTTCACCGTTTTCTTTCACTTTCTTGAGCACTTGTCCCATCGACAAACGCTCACCTAAAAGTGGAACGCACGGCATGCGTTAACGATCATGCCGCTCAGACAGCCCAGGCAGGCACTTACGATGCATGAGAAAGCACTTTTCACCGTTAAACCGCGCAGAGGTTCAGCTATCAGACTGAACGCGGATGTTTAAATGCGGTCATACTAAACCAAGTAGAACGCATAATATGCCTTAATTCAGGCCGTGAACATAGCGCAATGTACACTGACGGCTCACGAGAAGGCACTTCCCGCGCGGAAGCCATGCAAATGCATTTATACGTGTGATCGCGAGTTCTTTAAAAAAAAAAAAAAAAGAAAGCTGTCATATGAGCAAAGCAGATGCAGTCAAGACCAGGGACGAGCACTCGACGTACCCGCGTTTCCCCCTGATTTGACGCGGGTCAAGAGACCGCGAGCGCTCACCAGAGGACAAGTTTTGTTGAAGTTTCTCTGCGCATTCGTGATAAAGGGTGGACAAATCGGTGATAATACTAATCAGGCTTTCTTTCCATAGCAGAGAACTAAATTTTGAAGCCGATCATTACGGAGGGGAACTGAAGGACTCGCGAGGAGTCGCTTGCGTTGCGGCCACTTACGAAAGTAATTCTCGCTGATGAAATAACACTTTGTATGCGCTTGTAATACTTACATTTTAGTTATGTTGATTTTGAATTATTAGTTATGTAATAAAATTACAATTAGACTTGTTCATATTTCGGCATAAAAGTAAATTTAGCGTTATGTGCATATTTTAATAAAATTAATTAACTGTCAAGCCATTTGGTAGTTAAATTAACAAATATAGCGTATTTTATTTACTTAAATTTTTACGTAAACACATAAATACAGGAACATGTACGCGATGCACGTGCCACAACAAACATGGCGGCGCTCAGGCCAGGTAATGTCTTGTTTCATTTTCGCGTTCTACGCAGTTCATTTGTTTCTTCCGTTAGTTTGAGGCGTGTTCGTTACACCATATCAAACGTTATGTTTTCTAAAAGCCGTGACATACTTTCTTATTGCTAGTACTCGCGTATCGATGGTATTCTTCGAGTTATATGAAGCGGTACGCGTGGAAGTTCCACGCTGACGCAAAACCAGCTGTTCTTGGAGATGTCGTACTTCACATCGGACAACTCTAAGCAGCAACGCGCCCGAAAATTTTATTAAGCTTCGAAGTTTTTGCAACGCTTCGTCGCAGCACTAACATTCGTTTTCTGGACACTAATTAGGGAATGATGACAAGGCGTGGAACGATCCTCCAGTGTTCGCCTACACTGACGTCCAAGGCACACCCGCCGCAGCGGCGCCCAAGAGGAACCTTTTGAACAAGAGGGTACCCTTTCCCCAGGATGGTATAAAGCCTCAGAATGCACCGTCTGCTACTGGCACAGCGCCGCCTCCTTCAGGTCTGTTCCGAAGGGGCTTGCTTACCGTCCTGACATGAAACTGGCTATGAATTCATTCAACAATGCGCGAGAATAAGGGCAAGTGAGAATAAAGCCAAGACAGAATCCTTTGTGCTCGTCTTGCTAGTCATTCGCAGAAGCTGTCCCGGCAACAGCGTCTGACCATTTGCACTTATATTAACTAAGCTCATTCATCAAACAAAGAAGGGCCTGTTAAATAAATCGGCCAAAGGCGTTTTAACAACTAATAAATAGCAAGACCTCCCTCCTTCAACGAAAGTACTGCAATTCCCATGCACGTCATTTAGTTTCAATCGCTTCAAAGGTGATCGAGCTGCCTATTTGCTAGTAGCTCCAGACATGACGTAATTACCGTGTTCTGGAGCTGGCTCAGTTCTTCCAGTGGGGATAATAAGTTCAGCAATCATCCCATGGCACTAATACTACAAAATCAGTCAGTACTGATTTTCCTGTTACGTGACATGAATGGTTACTTACCTTAAAGGGCAAGCAAAATAATTCTGTCCTTGATTCCTGTAAGTTTTTCCAAGCATATTCACTTGCTCTAATTATGAGATCGTAATCCTTGGAGCAGAGCCCTATATCTGTCCTTGGATGAAGAAAGGACTGCTAAAATTAGCTAAAGATAAAGACTTTTGGCACACCAAAGTAAAGTCACATAGGGGTAACAAATACTATGAACAAAAATTTCATATGGCTCGAAATATAGTAACTAGCGCTATACGTATTTGTAAAAAAGAGTACTACACAAGTTTAATAGTCCATAATTCCGGTAATTCAAAGGCACATTATCAACTTGGTAATTAAACCATCGGTTAGAGAATATACAATGCCAGACTTGAAAATCTTAGGAATATCTATGGAATGCCGTCCAGCAGGCCTGTGAGGCAGCAGGCCTGCTGGACGTCCCCATGTGATGTCCCCATGTGAGAGACTTAAGGCCCCGTCGGCGAAAGCTCTGCAGGACTACAAATAAAGTTCTTACCAACCAAAATCTATGGAATCCCTAGTATTGTCGTTTAACTCGTACTTCTGTACGATTCGTCAAGCAATATCTAATACTGTACCTCTTTTTTCGTGTATTACTTACCCGGAAATGATGACAAACTCATTTGGTTTTGTGGACATTACAGCGGAGGAGATAGTGTCCATAGTTAACACCATGCCATTCAGACATTCTACTGGTCACGATGGAATATCCACAGTGGCCTTAAAGCATTGTATTGATATACTGTGCAAGCCATTAGAAAAAATATTCAATCTCTCTTTCTATACTGCAACCTATCCAGACTTATTAAATATCGGTAAGGTTATTTCAATTTATGAAAATGGGGACCATAATTTGTTATAGAACTACCGTCCTATATCTGTCTTAAGTTGCTTAAACACCGTCTATGTAAAACTTATCGCCCCACAAATCACTTCATTTCTTGTATGTGAATCCATTTTGTCTTATTGCCAGCATGGTTTTAGAGCTAAAAGATCCACAAACACAGCAGTATTAGCTTTGTCTGATTACATAAATTCTCACTTGAACAACAACAAAAGTGTCCTAGGCATATTTATAGATGTGCGAAAACCCTTTGACACTGTAGATCATGACATACTGCTAAATAAGTTAGAATGCTGTGGTTTTCAAGGTCTAACTCTTCGATTTTCCGGTAGCTATCTCAACAACAGAAAACAACTAATTGCCATTGCAGATACCAAATCCGAAGTTTCTGACATTGTTACAGGGGTCCCACAAGGCTCGGTACTGGGGCCAATGTTTTTTTCTTTATTTGTAAACGATCTTCCTGATGCCTTAGAAAACTTCTCTGCTGTGATGTATGCAGATAACACTGTTTTACTTTGTGCGCTAGACTCCTTGGACAAAACATTTCAAGTGGCTAATAATGAACTTGGAAGTGTTAACCAGTGGTTCTTGTCACATAAGCTAACTCTGAATACCAAGAAAACTAAATATATTCTCTTTACTTCTTCATGTAAAGCACCTCTAAGGGAATGTCATTCACTTTCTCTAAACCATAATATACTTGAGCGGATGAGTTCTATTCAATACTTGGGTGTCACACTAGATGAGCATCTTCATTGGAAGCCTCACATTGCATTGCTGTGTAAAAAGTTGAGCAAGGCTTGTTTTATGCTGTACAAATGCCGTTATAACTTCGACACTACTACTCTGAGAGCAATCTACTTTAGGATATTCTATAGACATCTACCCTACTGTATTGCATCTTAGAGTAATGCATATATTTCATATCTAGAACCTATTGTACTTCAGGAAAGGGCCTTGCGATTTATGACTTTTTCGGATTACAATGCTAAATCAATGCTGATGTTTCAAAGTTTAAACATACTGCCTTTCAATTTATTACTGAATTTTAAAACTGCGCTGCATACTCATAATAGCACAACCACTAACTGCCCTTTGAGTTTATCTAATTTTTTACATTCCAGAAGCAATACATGCAGTGCACTTAACGGAAACTTTCTCTTGCCAAAAATGCATAATGTATATGGAAGGAGGAGGTTAAACAACACTGGAGCACTCCTGTGGAAAAGCTTGCCATTGGAAGTAAAACAAGCAAAATGTTTTTCAATATCAGTGAAATCCCATTATCACTCACTACTATATGCATGGGGTTTTAATCTCGCTGGTGTACACATTTGTTTTTCTTTTTCACTTGCAGTGTATAGTTACTACATACAAATTCCTTGTTGTAGCTATTACATGTACCCTGCCTTGTGTTTAAAAATGAATATTTATGTACATATGATTCATTTAAACTTTGTCCTATTGCCGTTATGATTGTAAATAATAATTAGCATGGATCCCAACTAGCTTTGAGCTAGGGATTCAGATGTCCTGTGCATTATTTCCTGTGTGCTTTTCCTATTTTGAATAAATTTCAAACGACAACGACACAACATGAGCATTGTGTTATCCTAATTTCGTTTGCTTTTTTTCTTCAGGACAAGCAACATCATCTGGGCTTTTCAAAGCAGCCCATTCAGGTAACCTCACAGAAGCTAGTAATAAGGCTGACCAAAAGGAGGCAGAAGAGGTAAATGATAGTCCCAAGGCGACCCCGGCCTGTTCCCCAGAAAACATCAAAGAAGAGACTCTAAGCAACCTCAACAAAGCTGCCAGACAGTATGCACAGAACATGGAGGTTAGTGTGAATCAGCTTCTCTGCCTCGCAGCTTGTGCAGTGCTAAAAACAAAAAACACAGTGCAGTGCTAAAAAGAACAAAAATAATAAATACAAAATTATTTCACTTATATTAACTGTACTCTTGCTCTAAAGGTAAAGATAAAAGTAGCCCGTCATTTTTTTTCCTCTGTTGTGTGTTTACTATTTTGAATGGTGCATTCATTGTAAGCAGACTATAATTTTACTTCATGTACACTCTGGCTCCTCCACAACAAAGTAACATTTATTACAGAGGATTCCATATTTACTGGCTGAATCACTACCTTTTATATGTGTTATGAATGCCCCTGAAGTGAACACAAATACAACGAATTTGACTACATCAAAGAAACTTGGGCATCCTCGACAGCTGATTTGCTGCTTTAGAATGAGCACGTACAGCACCAGTCATGAACACCACAACGAAGACCACACAAGAGGTTCTGCACTCCACAGCAAATACAGTACCTGCAAACCCTACCCCCTTGCTTTTGTTCTCCACCTAAAGCTGATTATATTGGAACTGATAACGGACAACATCGTTGAAGCCACCAAGAGTGGGAAAGAGGCAAAAGCCAACAAGGGAGGGTTTAGCGGCATTCGGTGTTCTGAAGCTCTACTTAGTGTCACTCTCGAATTTCGTCATCAAGCTTGCTGGGAACCTTGGTGCTGTAAGGTCGACTGCAGTCGCACATTTCGTCAGTTGAAGATTGTAGAAGAAAATTGGCGACTTATTTCACTAAGTGTGTCTTGAATTCATATTAATTGGAGGTTTTTGTTTGTTGAACATGCTTAGCTGTCTCTGTTCCAAGAAAGAGCGCTTCAAGGCGGGACACAAAGGAGGAACCACAGCGGCTTGAAGTGCTGTTCTTTCTGTGATAATGAACCAACTAGCCCATCAGTCAATCTGTTCCAAGCAATATGGTGTGCAATCTTTAGATTGAAGTGACCTGAATAACGAAGTATATTGGAGGTCCTAAGCATTTCAATGTAGAGGTGTTTGACTGTCGTTGATGTCAAACGAAGTCTTATAGTAAGGCGTGAGAAATGTTTTGCCAAATCTGACATGACATTGTGAGCACAGCAAAACATGTTGTTCGGTACGTCAAGCCGTTTCTCACATGCACTTAGCAATGTGTGCTAGAGAGACAAAACATAGTAATGCAGTATATGTACTTATAATAAGCATGAGGCAATGCAGTTTTCACTCTAGGAGATCACTCAGTCTAGACTGTTAATGCTGGCTTTTTAATTTCAGAAGAGAAAGCAAGATGATGTAAAAAAGCGATTAGATTTATTCAAAAGTGTTTGGGAGGAGGGAAAGCTCAGTCTACCAGTACAACAACGAATGCACGAGTTAGCACTGGGTGAGTCTGCAACTCTACACTCATTTGTCCATTCTATTTCATCACAGAGTATCCGCACTTCATAACTGTAATTTACTGGAAGCTTGTTTCATATCTGGAGTGGAATGTTGAAGTGTTTTACTGAGAAACATGTACACAGGTCGCAGGTGCTGCCTTAGCTGTAACATTGTTGCTCTGTCTATGGTTCCCTTTCTTGCCATGTAACAAACGAAGCAGGCATGTTGTTGCCAACATTTTATTGCTCATGCGGCATCAGCTGATTACTCATGATTAAAAGAATCAGTCCTAATTAGTGTTAAATGATTAATGCAAGGTTAATCAGTAAATCGCACAGCTCTACCAACCTTATATTATCTGCACTCGTTTCGATTTGTAAGTTTTAGAACACACATAATCAGGCACACACATGTTATTTGCAACACCCCCTTGTAGGTAAAGACAAGCATTTGCTTCCACCTGTGCTTTGCATTATGGTCGAAAAAAAATAGTAGTACACAAACATGTGATAATACACCCACAAGTAAGAGCACTCCTGAAAAAAAAAAATGTCCATTTCCTCATCTGCATTAATTCCTCATCCTCATCTGCTGGACAAGAGAAAACAATTTTATTTACAACAGCAAACTAAGGCAAACTAGAGCTCTGAGTGTAAAACTTGACTTATTTCTCTGCTTTCTTTATCCATGTTTAGGCAAATGCAAAATCATCACACGTGGAAGCTTTGCTAATTCAGTATCTATTAAAAAAAGAAAAACCCAAGAGCACCGTCAATTGCAGTCAAGACACTTGGCACAGTAACACATGCGCGGAAGCTGTGTCCCTGTAGCTTTACCTTTATTGCCACAAAAAGCTGTCTGCAAGTATATAACAGATCTTATTTTGTATTTTTGCTCTTTCCCTTAGAGCTTCTGAATGGAAATCACGAGAAGGCAAACGCACTTCATGTTTCCCTAATGGTGGACTACGTAAGTGAGGTGAGCTTGCTAGTGTCGCTGGTCGCATACTGCCCGCTGACCCCCCCCCCCCCTACCCCCCCCCTACGTTTCTTTACAGGTCAGTCAGTGGATGCTTGGCATCAAGCACCTTATCTTAGCAGCCCAGGCAGCACAAGAAAAGCCTGCTAGTGAAGCACAGGAGTCCACTTGACCTCTGCTGAAACAGTGTTAGACGTGAGGAAAAGCCTGCTGAAACAGGCCGCTCCTTTTGTTTTAAAAGGAGGCCGTTTAATGCTCATTAAAAAAAAGGAAGCGGGTAACTTTCTCCTGTGAAGGCAATATTTGGGTAAATTTTCTGGCCTTCTCTTCAAATACAAGTGGAATTTCAGACATATACTTATGCCTAATGGCATTTGTTGTGGTTGTAAGGTGCTGCAAAATTTAGGAATTGAAATGCATTTGTGATATGCTTTCTTGATAAAAGCTTTTGTGAGCTCACTTTGGTGTTGTTTTACTTGGCTGATTTTTTTAACTGTTGCCGCAAACAATGTGTTGTGTGTTGCTACACCTTTTATCTCGCAATTTACCTCCAGTCATGGCATTAATTGTGAATTGCACTTTATTTGCGAGTGATGATCTCTGCAAAGCACACTACTACAGACAAAAGGGCGGCTTGTATTGTGGAGAAGCTAACTTGTAATATTTTGCTACAGGGACTGTTTATTGTACAGAGCACTAATTGTTATTAGTATACACAGAAATCATCATAGCAAGAAAGAGCTAGCTGGCAACAGTCACCAGGACCACAGCACCTGCCTGCCCTGGAAGGAAAAAAGCACATAGAAGGAGGACAGTAAATAAAAAATAGAAGAGAGAGTTAAAAGAGAGGAAGGGGGAGGGGCATAATGAGTAAAAAGGAGGGGATAATTAAAGCAAGGGATGGGTATAAACAAAAAGAAATGAAAGTATATACTGGGAAACAACACAAGAATGAGACATGCATGTGTGTAACACACAACAATGTTGCATACAGCTAGCAGATGGTCCACAGATTAGCATAAAATTATACCACATCAGTGACCATTGGGAATCTTAATTTGCCAACTCTAAAGGGACACTGAAGGAAAATAAGTCAAGTTAGATTTAAAGATTAGGCTTCTGTAATAACGTATTCGTCATCTGCAATGAGAACAGAGCTTTTGCAAGTGAAAGAAATGACGAAAATGGAAAATTGGAATGGCATCACCGATTTATGGATAGTATGGCACCTCCTATTTGACATCGGAACTGGTTCATTCAAAGAGAACAGCAGAGGGGTGAGGCCACATGAGGTATATACATCAACTCGTCCATTTTGGCACATATGATCCAAATTGTGCAGCATGCAGTGAAGCCTTCTGGTGCAGTCTTCTATGCAACAAAGTCATAAGGTAAACCTCACTATAATGAAGCCTGTAAAATTTGTCACTTTGCATCCTTATATTGAAATGTGATTTGTTATGCAAATAAGTACAGTCGCAGATGGGTACTTCTTTTTTTATGTGGAAGGAGCCATAAAATGTTCAAATTTTTTGGGCAATTAAAAGAAATTTAATGAGAAAAATATTAATTTCGTTGAATTTGAGAGTAGGCGACCTTAGTACAGTTTCAGGCTGTGTCGACGATATCTTGACATGGGCGGTATGAAGCGAAGCATGGGAAACTTGCGTCTACTTCACCGCAGCTGATTGTGTTGCTGACATTGGAATGATGCTAACTTGAATACAAGCGCAGGCACAGGGGAGCCAATGCTTCGTATGCGTTTCGCTTTAACACGTCTCCGAAGCACGACATTACGCAACCTTCAGCACTCATTGCGCGGGAGACAGCGCACATGAAGCCACGGATATCTTGCTTCACCGCAAACCTTGGCACCCACTACAGATTGCCTCTAAACCAGTGCACGCAGGCCGCGTATGCATTCAGCCGTGCTGACAGCTGTGCGCAGCCATGCCTGAGTTAGAGGTGAAGATGCGCACTCGGCTCACTGATCTATGTTTAGTACATATCAGTGGCTCACTCGGCCTGCACTCCCCTCTTTGTGCGCACTTGATCACGCTACCGTGCGCTCCCTTCCCCTGTTGCTAACGCGGGAATACAGCGCGCATAAGTTCCGCCATGTTTTACAACTCGCCTTCGCACGCTTTTCCACGCACCCACAGTATGGTCCCAAGAATATACCCATAACATATGGTGCGCGGGCCGCGATAGGATCTTATCGTCGCACTTGGAACATTATAAGGAACATGATGAGCGAGAGATTTACTGCTGCACTTCGGCAGCTGCTCTGTCAGGCGGTGCGCGATTTGAGAGGTGCATTTGCAAGCAGCCACATGTAATTAAACCATTTGACCAACTGCATCCATGGCAGCTTCCACTTATTTCATCGGCATTCGTGCATGGCTACAGTGAAATTTCGTTATATTTAAACACCCTTTGTTCTATTGAGGTTCAAAATGCATGATGTTCTATAGACTAAAAAGAATAAAAAGAAAAAAATCCGCTTGCATTCCATCCTGTGAAATTGGATGTACAGCGAAGCTTGTGCAGAACTTAGACATTACACAAGCACCACCACCATATGCAACATACATCATGCATGCACGCACGTCTGCAGATGCGAAGCATACGTCCTCATTCTTCTAGGTCGTCTGCCGAGTGCAACTGCCTTATTGAACTAAATTAATATTTAAAGGTTATTTGCATCAGAAAATGCATGAAGTACGACGTGCACACAAGCTGCAGACATGATAGTTCAGATTGTTATTCGAATATATGAGAAAACATAAATCTGTTACCTAGAAACTGAAAGACAAAGCCCTTTTTCAGCTGCTGTTTGAGGTCTGTCCGAGTGGCCGTAGTGGTGGTACCATTACCACAGCATACATACTCATTCTTGTAGGCCTTCCGCCTAGTGCAAGTGTGTTATTGAGCCTGTTGAATTTCTCAAAGTAAAATGTGTCAGAAAATTCATAATGTACGACTTACACACAATGTACAGACATCATAGTATCCAATCATAATTCAAATTTACGGGAAAAGAATTCTGTTATGCAGAAACACAAACTCCTTTTCTAGTTGCCCTTTTTTGGGTGAGCACGCCACAAAATATCCCGACCTACTAGAATCTAACAGTTTCGCTGTAATATATTTCATTTCATTTATTTTTTCACCTTAAAGGCCCGAAGGCATTAAATATATAAATGTTTTAATTTCCTTATATTGAAGTTCGTTGCATCAAGGTTTGACTGTATTGGTGTACAGAAAATTATCGACTCCTAGATGAATAATCTATGAATCTAACTGAGTTTAATGTTTTTCTTTAGTGTCCCTTCAACTCTTTCGTTACTGTGCCTACAGAAATTGATCAACTTGATTGAAAGTTTTTCTACACACTATTAAATATTACTGTTGGAATTCTACTAGCAACATAGTGCACTGTCTAAAATGATGACTAAACTTGAACTATTTGTCAGATTTGACTATTTTTGTCAGATTGAGGAATCTGAGATAACAAAACTTCGACCAGAGATATTACCAAAGCTAGCCTACAGTGCTCCTAGCACTTCCTCAATAAAACGATGCAGCATTTGCACTTTGTTTGACTCTGCAACAATCATTTTCAAATGACAGCAGCAGTGAAAACACAATCTTCTCTCACGTTGTCTTTTCCCATGCAATGTCTAGGCTATTTAAACAATGTCTCAAACAACTCTAGGTGCTCTTGAGTGCGTGTCATTTTGATAATAGTGTTTCACAAATGTCAAGTGCAACTTTATTTTAGCCACTGTGGGCTGCTTTTACCCATCAGCATTTCGACAGCATATGTACAAATTATTACCAACGGTCCTTCCCGTTGTGTGGAGTTTTCACTCATACAAGAGCACAGTCAATTTCAGACCAACCTTCAACTAAAGCTTGACTAGCAGTCTAATCTCTTACTTTTTTTTAACCTTGACTGTGCGAGTGTACTTATTCATTACTGTAAAATATTGTGCAACACTCCAAATTACTGTGCAGCACTGTACAGGAAATTAACAATGGACATGTAGGCTCCAGCGCCGGTTCAACACACATAGACCACCTTGTTTGCACTGAACAGCCGATAAAATGCAATAATCAATTCTAGACTTCTGCATGCTGCCTGACCTGACAACTATTGCTTCGCGAGCCTAAAGAATATAGGGGTGTGCAAATAGCGATTTTTGAAAGCAAATCGAATGTCAGATACTTTTCAAATAGTTTTCAAATAATGAACAGCCTTTATTACAAATAATGTAAAATGATGTTCACATCCCAGTATTCTTAAAGTTAGCAAATTTCGGTCATTACATAGTACGTTAGAAAGCGTTGCTCATTAAAAGCACAAACGGAGCATTAGAAGCAAACAAATAGTTTGTTTGCTTGCACAGGGCTCTTCAGAGTGTGCGAATGATCACTGTACAGCCCCTGAAGTATGGCTACCTAAGTGACATAGCCTGTTCCACTACACAAATTCTCATGTTTTATGTCTATACTATGCCTACAGGAGCAAAAATCTACCATACCCTTGCTCCAGTTCTATGTTTATTTAGGTGCAGTTGACATTTTAATATATTCTAAAACCATGCATAAGTACTCGCATTTACGAATCTAGTGACTATTCTGTTTGAAGACTGAATAGAATGGGACATCGTCCTATTTGTTTCAGAAAGTTTTGAATATTCGCACACCCCTAAAGGACTAAAAGAATGCAGTAAAAAGCAAACGAGGTACCTACTGCAATGTGTAAAAGCAAATGCTCCCTGTACAATAGGAACTTACCAGTTTTCACATTAGTAAAGCTACTGCTTTCCCACATAGCGTGGGCATCACTAAGGCTAGTATTGACACCAACAAACCTTCATAGTAATATTCTTGCGTGATCTGACTTACGAAAGTTTGGAACTAGAAGCCAGGTGCATATTTTGTATATTTCAGATTTCTTTTACTCTCAGTACTTATACTAAAAATGGCAAATTATTACTTTTGTGTTCCTTGAGATTCTTCTCTGAAGTTTCATGTAAGAATTCTCAAAAGCTCTCTGAGCATTACATTACTGCTTTAAATCCATTCAAAACACCAGTGATCAGGCTATAATTTATTTTATGTCTTCAAATAGAATGTTGAAGCATAAAAGCACCGAAAGTGAGCTCAATTCTAGCAATAACAAGATAGTTAAGGGACCGTCAAGTTTAAAAAAGTAAGAGCCTGATAGAACGTGTTCGATAGTATTCCCTTCGTGACTGGGGCACACTAGCCGACCAAATTTTTAGTGCTTGAAGTATAGGAAATCTCATTTGTCACAATTTGTATGTCACACATTTCTGAAAACAGTGTGCCCTACACAATAGTTTGTTCCCCTAGTTCTAGTGAACTGGCACAGAGATGGCCCTGTCTTCTTGGGAAATTGATTGGAACTGCCCCTACAAAGGGAGTGTTTGCTTTATGTGCTAGCATGACTGTGTGTAGTCAGCGTGCGATGCGCTAAACAGGTAAAAAAAACATGCTGTCACTTTACAGAATATTTATATATTATAATACCGAGACCGATTAAGTTGTCCAGCGCTGGTTATTCCAAGAAAGGCAACGCCCCAGCTCATGCGCGAAGAAGTAGAACAGGGAAGATGATGACGGCTATGTAAAAATGAAAACGACGAAGTACGTTAATAGTGCTTACACTAACTTCCCCCCCATCATGGAAGCGGCCAGCCTGGCCGCAGATTAGAGATTATCTAAACGGGGAGTGGAGGGCTTCATCCACGAGACGTGAACAATTTCGGCATTTTGGCGGCGCCGGTCAGTGACGGAGTGTACTGGGCGGACGAGATAGTTCACTGCAGATCAGGCACGTACCCAAGGGGGGGCCCGGGGGGGCCCGGGCCCCCCCCGAAATCAAGTGGCATACCCCCCCCCCCCCCCCCTCCCCACCCACGCCACCACTCCTCACACATTCCTAAAGCGCCGCCAGATCAATGTTGAGACTTGGCAGCTGTTCATCGGTCAGCATTATGCTGCCTTTTTCACTCCTTTTAGATGGCCGTATAGTTATCGGAATCTCTTGTAATGTGAAGGACGGTTTTCTCATAGATTACGCACCCGCGCAATTAACTCTAGATGCGTTCAGTTGTCACCATCTATTCAACCGTCACGCGCATAGCTGTTGCTTTTCTTAGTTCAACCTTCTTTGTTTAGGCTGATCCTGGGACCAGGAGAGGGATGCGGCTGTTACTCAGCTGGTCTGTACTCTCATGGAACGAGTTGCGGCCGGAGAAAACGCCCATTGCGTTTAACTTATCCCTTTGCTTCATTATTTCCTTGAGTTACGGCTCACCGCGACGCTGGCAGATGCCCGGAACCATATACACGTGATATGGGTTAGATAAGGTGGGAAATAAAATAATGTGAAAGAGCGTCCATCATGAAACCCTGCAATAACCCTTAAACCCATAAGCAAGATGACTGTCGCCCGTTACCTCGTCTGTTTTTCCCTAATTGTATAGCACTTTTCGTGCAAAATTGGCAACTGGAAACAAAAATCGCAAGGAGTTGAGAAATTAAGCGATCTACTAAGGGAGAGAGCCAAGGCAACAACCAAACTGCAAGCAAAAGCAAATAATAAAAAAGTTAACCGTTGTTTATGAGAATATTTATGGATCAACATCTTTTTATTTAAAAAGGAAATAGAGAAAACGCCGCCGGAAGTGGAGAACAATTACTTGTTTTGAATGACGCTTCTACAGTTATCGGACGAACCGCCTCACGTAGCCACTTCTCTGCTGTGCTTATGTGGGTGTTTTTCTAACTTTTCGCGGTGAGCGCAGTACGTCTAGAATCGCAGAGTCCTGCGCTCTACGCGGTTGTATGGGACTGGCGGCCGCACAGCGTTACGCAATTCGCGGAACTGTCAAAACTGATCAACAAGGCGAAAATAACTGATATTCGAAACTATAACATGAGAAAGACTGAAGAAGCCGTAAAAAATGAACGCAGCCTGAAATCAGTAAGAAAGAAACCTGGCATAGGACAAACCATGATGTATGCACTAAAAGATAAGAAGGATAATACCATCAGCAATCTCGAAGATATAGTAAAAGCAGCGGAAAAATTCTAAGCTGACCTGTATACAGTACCCAGAGGAGTCACGATACCTCACTTAGAAACAGTAATGAACAGGATACAGAAACTCTCCTATAACTAGCGATGAGGTCAGAAGGGCCCTGTAAGACATGAAACGATGAAGAGCGGGAGGAGAAGGTGGAATAACAGTCGATTTAATCAATGATGGAGGAGACATAATGCTTGGAAAACTGGCTGCTCTTTATACGAAGTGTCTATCGACTGCAAGGGTCCCAGAAAACTGGAAGAATGCAGACATTATACTAATCTACATAAAAGGAGACGTTAAAGAATTGAAGAATTATGGGACCATTAGCTTGCTCCCAGTATTATATAGAATATTTACCAAAATAATCTCTAATAGAATAAGGGCAGCACTGGATTTTGTCAACCAAGGGAACAGGCTGGCTTCAGGAAGAGATACTTTACAATTGATCACATCCATGTCATCAATCAGGTTATCGCGAAATCTGCAGAGTACAATAAGCCTCTCTATGCGGCTTATATAGATTACGAAAAGGCATTTGATTCAGTAGAGATACCAGCAATCGTAGAGGCACTACGTAATCAAGGAGTACAGAACGCTTACGTAAAAAGCTTGGAAAATATTGGTACATGCGTGTGGTATTTGTTTGTTTGAACGAGGTGCGTAGGCTTCATCACTCCAGAAAAGAGGAGGAAGAACGAACTGAGCTCGCGCTGTGAATCTAACCGGTCAGCGCTGCAACCGTTGTTGTAAATATAATCTGTAAATAGTTTCTCGTCTTACTGACTCGTCCTTCGCGTAAGAATATCTACAGAGGTTCTACAGCTACCTTAATTCTACACAAGAAAAGCAGGGAGATAGATATAGAGAAAGGGGTCAGACAGGGAGACATAATTTCTCCAAAGCTATTCACTGCGTGCTTAGAAGAATTCAAGCTATTAAACTGGGAAGGCTTAGGAGTAAAGATCGACGGCAAATATCTCAGCAACCTTCGGTTTGCCGATGACATTGTTCTATTCAACAACAATGCAGAGGAGTTACAACAAATGATTGGCGACCTTAACAGAGAGAGTGTAAGAGTGGGGTTGAATATTAATATGCAGAAGATTAAGATAATGATAAATAGCCGGGCAAAGGAACAAGAGATCAGGATCGCCAGTCGGCCACTAGAGACTGTGAAGGAGTACGTTTACTTAGGTCAATTAATCACACGGAACCCTGATCATGAGAAGGAAATTCACAGAAGAATAAAAATAGGTTGGATCGCATACGGCAGACATTGCCAGCTCCTGACTGGAAGCTTACCATTATTATTGAAAAGTAAGGTATGCAATCAGTGTATTTTGCCAGTGCTGACATATGGGGCAGAGACTTCAGAGCAAGTTAAGGACCGCGCAAAGAGCGATCGAACGAAGATTGATAGGCATAACATTAAGAGAGAAAGAGAGCGGTTTGGATCAGAGAGCGAACGGGTATAGACGATATTCTAATTGACATCAAGAGGAAAAAATGTAGCTGGGCAGGTCATGTAATGCGCCGGTTAGATAACCGTTGGACCATTAGGGTTACAGAATGGGTCCCAAGAGAAGGGAAACGCAATCGAGGACGACAAAACACTAGGTGGAGCGATGAAATTAGGAAATTCGCGGGCGCTAGTTGGAATCGGTTGGCGCAGCACAGGGGTAATCGGAGATCGCAGGGAGAGGCCTTCTTCCTGCAGTGGACATAAAACAGGATGATGATGATGATTGTGATGATGATGATGATGATGGAGGTGGTGGGCCCCCCCCGAAAAAAAATCCTGGGTACGTGCCTGCTGCAGATGTTTGCTGCACAACGGTGTACACGCCAATGTAGCGTTGAAGGAACTTCTCACAGAGGCCTGGAGTGCGGACTGGAGTCCAAAGCAGGACTTGGTCTCCAGGGTGAAAACGTACGTCACAGTGTTTGTTGTCGCAGTGACGTTTGCGCTCAGCTTGGGTAGCTTCTGTGCTTTCCCAGGCGATTTGACGGCAATGTGCAATTCGGGCAGCAAAATCTTCTGGAAGCGATGCGTTAGGCGAAGAAGGTGCTAAAAAGAATTCTGTGTCGAATATGGTAGAAGGAGATCGTCCATATACAAGGAAGAAAGGGCTGTAGCCTGTAGTCCGTTGAATAGCAGTATTATATGCGAATGTCACAAAAGGAAGAATTTTATCCCAGTCAGTGTGGTCAGGACGGATGTACATGGAAATCATGTCGGATAGCGTACAGTGGAAGCGCTCAGTAAGGCCGTTGGTTTGCAGATGATAGGTAGAAGTAGATTTGTGGACGGTATTAGTGGCCCGAAGAACTTCCTCGAGAACTTGCGAAATGAACGCCTTGCCACGGTCACTGAGAAGAACGCGAGGAGCCCCGGGGCGCAAGATGATGGAGCGCAAGAAAAAGTTGGCGACCTCAGAAGCGGTACCGGATCGCAGAGGGGCAGTCTCAGCATATCTTGTTAAATGGTCAACCGAGGTCGCAATCCAACGGTGACCGGAAGGTGTCGACGGCAAGGGACCATACAAATCAATACCAACAAATTCAAAAGGTGCGTCCGGGCAAGGGAGAGGTTGTAATAAACTGGCAGGAGGGGATGTCGAACATTTGCGGTGCTGACATGACGCACAAGAGGCAATGTATTTGGCCACCATTGCGGATAGGCCAGGCCAGAAGCAGTGGGTCTTGATGCGGTCGTAAGTCTTGTGGAAGCCTAAAAGTGGCCAGCCGATACGTCGTCGTGAAGTGCCTCTAATACTCGCAGGCGAAGGGTGGTAAACCTGTTGGGTGGTAAACGTAGCGATGTAGCATGCCATCTTGAAGGCGGAATTGTCGAAGTTGGCGTCGCAAGCGGCTGTTGGGTGGTTCGGCAAACCCACTAAGGCGATCCATGAGAGCTCGACAGTAGGAGTCGGCCCACTGAAGCAACACGAAATCAGACCGTGATGTAAGCGTAACTTGGTCCAGGGGTGTTATCGAGAGCTGGTGTGAGGCAGGCGTAGCATCGGAACGACGTGGTGCGGAAGACGACGGCGCGTTTCCGGGAGAGAGCGAGTGGGCAGCGAGACAATGCGTCTGCATCATGATGACTTTTTCCAGACTTGTACGTTATTGTAAAGTCATATTCCTGCAAGCGGAGTATCCAGCGTCCTAAGCGTCCTGACATGTTTTTCGTTGATGACAGCCAATACAGAGCATGATGGTCGGTGACGATGGTAAAGTGGCGGTCGTAAAGGTATGGGCGAAATTTCTGAATCGACCAAACAATAGCAAGGCACTCTTGCTCTGTATTGGTGTAGTTCCGCTCCGCTGGCGAAAGTGTTCGGCTGGCATATGCTATGACTTGCTCTTTAGAGGCTGCATTACGTTGCAGAAGTACTGCGCCAATACCTTGTGCACTTGCGTCAGTATGGAGTATGGTGGGAGCTAGATTATCGAAGTGGCGAAGCACTGGTCCGGAAGTAAGATGTCGCTTAAGAACTTGAAAAGCCGACTCGCAGTCGCTAGTCCATGTGAAAGAGGCACTGGCAACCAGTAGCTTGTGTAGAGGAGCTGCTATTGCAGCGAAGTTGCGTATAAATAGACGAAAATATGACACCAAGCTGAGGAAACTGCTTAGATCTTTCTGTTGCTGGGGGTGAGGAAACTGAAGAACAGCACTAATCTTTTCGTGGTCTGGCTGGAAGCCATCTTTTGAGACGACGTGGCCCAATACTTTTATGCTCTTGCTTGCAAATTTGCATTTTTTTGTATTGATCTGGAGACCAGCATTTGCAAGGCAAATTAGAACTTCGTCTAATCGATAAAGATTTTGGCTGAAGTCAGATGAAAAGATGACAATATCGTCCAGATAACAAAGGCAGGTCTTCCATTTTAGACCACGGAGTATGTTGTCTATCATGCGCTCAAATGTGGCAGGAGCGTTACAAAGGCCAAAAGGCATCACGTTAAATTCATAAAGTCCATCTGGTGTAGCGAATGCGGTCTTTTCTTTGTTAGTATCGTTCCTTGGAATTTGCCAATATCCTGATCGAAGATCAATGCTGGAGAAATACTTTGCCCCTTGTAGTGTGTCCAAAGCGTCGTCAATTCGAGGTATTGGATATACGTCCTTGTGTGTGATTTTATTGAGCACTCGATAATCGACGCAAAAGCGAACGGAGCCATCTTTTTTCTTTACGAGAACCACGGGAGAAGCCCATGGGCTAGATGAAGGTCGTATTATCTTCCGCGCAAGCATGTCAACAACCTGTTGTTCAATTATCTAGCATTCGGACGGCGATACACGATACGGGCGTTGTCATATTATAGTGGAACTATCTGTTTCGATGCGGTGTGTAGCCACAGAAGTTTGGCTCAACACAGGAGATCAGCTATCGAAACAGGCTTTGTGCTTTGCCAAGACCACCAGTAAGGCTTCGGTCTGCGCGGCTGTTAGGTCAGAACCAAGAACGGCTGGAGGAGGGAAAGAAGAATCCAAACCTGAGGTTGGTGCTGGCGATGAGGAAGGGCAAAGCGTAACTATAGAGATAGGTTGAGTGTCGGTGAGGGTTGCCACAGTCATCCCTTAGGGCAGCATCACTAGATGTTGCAAGCAAGCTGAAGGGCGCGGCCACGTGAAAACCGGACAAGACAGGTGGCAATGAGAATTCCGCGAGAAGTACAGCGGGAAGAAGGGGCGACTAGCGCATCTCCGTCAGCGATCTGACTGGATGTTACGGCTACAACATCTTCGTGACCAGGATGCAGGACGTAGCCTGCAGCGATGGCCAAGTTCACGCATGAAAGTGAAGAGTCCGTAACAAGTGCAAGTGCTGTATCCGTGATATGGACAACTTCCTCTCTACATGAAATGACAGCTGAAGCAGAATGTAGGAAGTCCCAACCCAGTATAAGTTCATCGATACATGTTGGAAGGATGAGAAACTGAATATGGTGGCGTATGTCGTCGATGAGAACACAAGCAGTACACTGTCCATCAGGGTGAATGAATGCATCATTAGCACCACGCAAAATAGGTCCGAGATAAGGCGTTTTGACTTTCCGGAGCCGGGAACACAGATCACTACGAAGAACAGAAACGGCGGCACCGGTATCGATGAGAGCTGACGCGGGAACACCTTCGACAGTTACAGAAAGCATGTTAGCCAGGCGAACAGGAGAAATTTTTGAAGACCGATAAGAAGCAGTTTCCCCTCCAAAAACTGCTACAGTTAGTTTTCCGAGTGCTGGTCGACAAGATGGGAAGTGGGACGAAGCGGTGATGTAGAGCGCCGGTAAGGCGATGGAGAACGACGTCTGGCCGAACGGGAACTATGAGGCAGATTGGGAGCAGCTGGACGAGACGGAGAATGGTGTTGAGGGAACGAGTACTATGGTGGGATAGTAGGCGTCTCGTCGGCGAGTGCGGTCTCTCTCGTGCCTGCATAGCCTCATCTTTCATCCTGCTGGCGACGGCGGCAGAAGCGAGATATATGGCCACGTATACCACAGTAAAAACAAATAGGACAAGGTGGACGCCACTGAGGGTAGGATGGTGCAGCAAGTGCTCTGGTTCCCATCGAAGCCAAATGGTCATAGGCACGGATGTCAGTAGGCACGGAGGTCATGGTAGGTGTGGGTAGCGAAGCAACATCCGCGTAGGTAGGTGTGGGGCGCGCTACCGGAGCAAGCTGCGTCGTGGGTGTAGTCAATGCTGTCAACTCTTGCTTTATGACCTCGCGCAAGTCGAAGGTGGGGGTTGGGGCGCAGGCAGCAGGTGGACGCCTTAGGTCTTGTAGTTGAAGCTCTTCGCGGATGATGGTGCGGATAAGAGCACGTAGATCTGGAGAATGGGGAACATGAGAATTGCTGCTGTCATGTGGAAGACGAATAAACTGCAGCTCGTCTAGGCGTTGACACGTGGAAGTGATGTCTTGGACAGAAGCCAGATTTTCCACGATTAAGGTGTTGAACGCGACAGACCCAATGCCTTTTAAGATGCGGCGAACGCGTTCGGCTTCCATCATGCTACGATTCGCACGGTGGCGCAGAGCCAAGACATCCTCTATGTGTGAGGTGTAAGACTCTTGTGGAAGTTGGAGGCGCGTTCCCAGCTTCTGTTTGGCGACTTCTGCACGGCCAGACGAGGAAGCAAAGATTTGCCGCAGCTTGGACGTAAACGTGGACCAATCCGCGATGTCGGATTCGTGGGTGAAATACCACGTCTTGGCAACACCGATCAAGTAGAATGCGACGTGCCTCAATTTCTGGGTGTCATTCCACTTGTCGCAAGAACTCATGCGGTCGGAGTGGTCGATCCAATCGTCGACGTCATCACCGTGGAGTCCCGCAAAGACAGGGATCGCGCTAAGGGCTCGTCACAATCCAAGAGGGCGCCGCAGGCGGGGTTGTCTGTGTGGTAGGGTTAGAGGCGCCGGAAGGGCCGGGGTTAGAAGTGTCCATCGTTGTAGGGGTAGCTGGGTGCAGGCGGCGACCGGAACGGAGCTCCAGGGAAGACGGGAATGCGAGAGGACGTGGGGGGTCTTGACGTACCTCCACCACTTTATAATACCGAGACCGATCAAGTTGTCCAGAGCTGTTTATTCCAAGAAAGGCAACGCCCCAGCTCATGCGCGAAGAAGTCGAAGAACAGGGAAGATGATGATGGCTATGTACAAATGAAAACGACGAAGTACGTTAATGGCGCTTGCAATATATATAATTTTCTTCACAAACAAATTTGGCAGTTGAGAATTTTTCTACTTCAGACAGTGTAAAACTCTATTTGTTCCTCACTCAATAAAGTGCAGCAGCGCAAGCTGCATTCAAACAGTAAAACTATGTGGCACAAAAATAATTTCGCACTATTGTCAGCGCATAAACAACAGCATGGAGGAAGGAAAGAAGTGGTAAAATTGAAGCCAGAAAGAGTCTGCCCAACACGTGGTTATGTCATGGCAAGGTTTAGCGTCTTGCATCGTGGCACTCAGCGCCTGCTCTTCCAGGCAATGGCTGCGACAGCAACATGGGGCTGCCGCAGTGACAAAGTTGCACGAAGACGATAAATGTATATGTTGCAATAAATGACCAACAGTGAACAAGCATATTGTTACAATATGTACAGAGAGTGTTGGCACAGCACCGTCGAGCACATTGACTAAAACTTACCGAAAACCATGCACACAGGGCTGGGTCCAAGTGCAGAGTCACAGGTAGAGCCGAAATTTTGAGAGAGAAAAGGCGAAGAGGATGGCTTCATGGAGAGTTGACTCGCGAAAGGCTGGCTTCATGAAGCAAAGCTCCCTCTTAATTTATTGCCTTCTTTCATGAACAACAGGAACTAACACAGACCTTTTTGTCTTCTTCCCATGCAGTATTCAGCCCACAAACAGTGAATGAGTACCAATATTGCCAAGTACATGCACATCAAGAAATGTCGCCGACAACGAACGCGCTTCTCTTTTCAGTCACTGTTGTGTCAAATGTTACTCTTACCCACGAGCTAAAAGGTCACTTTCACCATGGTTAAATGAAACTGTAGTTAAAGCCTACAGCAAATTTAACTACTTTTGTACATGCAGTTACCATAATTTAATTGTTTAGCTATGCATAACCATGGCTCAGCTTAACTGAAGTCAACATAGCCATTTAACCAGGATATTCAAGATTCTCCCACTACTTCACCACTTTTACAAACCTTTGTATGAAGCATCTTGGCACAGAAAGTGACTGGCTCACTCCCTTTAACTATTGTTCAAAGAAAGTGGAAAAGCAATGTTCCTTGCCAATTTCCTTCCTCCTTAAACTTAATTAGGTGAAACAATCCAGATTCACTTGTGGCAGGGTGCATGAAGTGAGCCTAGCTGTTATTACAGTGAATTAATTGATTGAGTCATTCATCTTCCAGATATTCAGCAGCAAATAAATGCAACAAACATTAATTTTAGTCTCTCATACATATAGTACCAACATACCGGGTGTTCTTTTTTTAACTATACAGAAAATCGCCTGAGGCAGCAGATAGCATAATTCTAGTCCTTGGACTAGACGGATCACGTAGAGAGGTGGACATTACTTTCACAAAAAAATCAAGCTGCACCGTAGACCAATTAACAAATGTATGATAATTAAACTTTTCATTACTTCACCGCACATAGTGCAACTTAATAATTGTATATGGCTTTGAAATATTCATTTTGAATGTTTACAACAACATACATGGGTGCACCATTTTTTGTGCTTCAATGCATAAAACAGCATTTTGTTGAAAAGAGTAAGTGGAAGAACAGTGAATTTTTACTGCAAGTTTGACGGCTCACATCTTGAAACCCACACCATCCTTGGAGTTCGGTCCAAGTGGATATGCCTTGCGATCTCATCGGCTACAATTCGTAAATTGCAATATGTGCTGTAATTAGTTTAAAATCTTAATTAGTAATTTCTTTTTGGTTAGTCATTTATGCATGTTGATTTCCCATACAAGTAATGTTTGCCTCTTCGGGTAATTATGCTATCTGCCACAAGCAATTATTAAAGGAGTATAGACAAATTTCTTTTGTGTTTATTACTTTATCAGATATCCCTCGACCCAGTATTTCAATTCTCCAAGAGCACAGCAAATAATTATATTTTTTAATACAATTTCAAAATGTGAAAAAGGTTACCTATATCATCATCGAAACCTGTTGTGGCGGCCTTGTGGTGCCACATACCACTGGCGTACACACACACCGTGGCTGTGGCGCCTAAAGCACAGTCTTTTCAGTATTCAACAGGACAATAGGGGAGGGCGCATCCCCCTATGTTTCCAAGAGAAGTCAACAATCGGAGGGGCCAGTTTGTCAGCTTTTGGCGACAGTCATTGTATGGTCTTCTACCACCGCAACCTGCCACCTTCGATTACGGTGATGCAACAAGTAACCTTTCCCAAGTCTAAAGCTGCATTGTGCTTGACAAGCGATTTGGGTAGGCTGTACGAAAGGTGCTGTAATTATTCATTTGTGCTGCTCTCGAGGAATTGAAATAGAGGCTTCGTATCGCAACTATCGCAACGGCTACCTAAAAAGAAGCAAGAAAAAGGGGACACAAGATTTTAGTGTCAGTACTCTTTTAAAAATTCTGTATAGTATAAAAACACACCTCATATAGTGACAGCTATCAGAAACCATCTTACACAAGACTTTGTTTCAAAAAGCTTTTTATTGCCCTTTTGCACGAGGCAGAGCACACTTGTAACTTCAACAAACTTTTTCAAGAAACTGTGATGGCTTGTTCAGCCGAACATCTAATGAAACTCCTCATGAAAAACATTGCTGAAATATTTTGAAATTAATGTTTTTGTGACATGCGAGAATAAAAATCATTTGTTGTGATAAGACTATTAAAATGGTCATCCATTTGCTACAAACAGTGAACTGTGGTATGTAGCTTTTAAGCCGTGCTGCACAGGAGGTTGTAATCCTTTGGAGCCTATAAAAATGTTATGTACAGCCCACATTTTAGCAATGAGAATGGCATGGCTAAAGAGAGCAAGTCCACTTTGCCACTTGACCAGTATTTCCATTGCTAATTTGTATGGCACATCTTCTGTAGTGCTTAAACATCACACACATACGATGCTGCTCGCCCTGTTGTATGCCGTCTCACAAGGAACTATCAGTTGGAACTACTGCTGAAGAGTATGTTACAGTGCCAGATGACACACAGATGGTATACTGGCCAATGCTACTAAATTACTGCCAGCTGTCAAAACCAGCCTAAGAGCCCCGGGAAAAGAAAACTCTTTTCTGCCACTGGTTACGCCAAGCAGAATGGCAGTCTCAGATTATCACTTTTGGGGATACTTTCACTGCCGAATGATTTGGTGCCTATGAGCAACAGCATTCCCGACACAACACCAAGCATGCCGTCTTGGCACAATGTGTTCAGTGTCCAAACTAGTCACGCAAAATATTGAGAAAGTGAGCATGTCCCAGAAAGTGATTGCCCAAGAATACCACTCCTGGGCTAATTCAGTCGCATGTACTGCCCCACAGGAGAAAACAAAGGTTGGTCACACAAATCATGATTTCCAAACACAGCACCCTCTTTTTAAAAAACTTTGTCACACTTGTCGCCACGGAGCAGATAATGAAGGATGGTCGTGCCTTGTCTCACAGACTTGGAGCCTGTGCAGCATCTCTGAGGCCATGTCGCGCTTGACCCCTCTATGTTGTTTGCTGCGCGATAGTGGGTGCAGAAGGCAATGGAAAAGCATGGCACATGACGCGGCAGTTAATGCTTTCTTCACATGATGGGACAGATTGCAAATTCAGTCTGAGGAAAAGTATGACGTAGTTCAGTGTTGTTGAACCACACTGTAGACAAGCTGCAAGCAGCACCATTTGTTGCAGCTCAGCCATATTACTTGCCTGCCAACTGATTCAGTGATCAGTCTCATTGTATGAATCCAGTTTATATAGCAACTGACACAGTAACATGGAAGCATTGATTCTAGCTGTTTCATGATCAGTGACTTTCTAAGATGACTGCGCTTAAAATGACAAGTGCTCTACCTGTGCGTGGATGCTTGCTAAACATTCCTACATATCCTTTCCAACATGCATATGTACATGGCATACAGTGATTTTCGTGACAATAAATATGCAAACAATGTACAACAGAGGAGATAAAGAAAGAAGAAGGCACAAAGGCTGCATAACAGAACTTGATGAAGCTGCTCACTGGAAGACTTGGCATGAAATATCAAAGCACTGTTTACACACAGAGGCCAAATCAAACAGAACAATGAAAGCAATTTTTGCTGGCAACACCGCTAAACTATGTTACCTTTTTCTGTGTTTTCAACAATGTAGTAACAGCCACAGAAAAGCAAATTAAAAAACATATAGCACACCAGAAAACTTATTTTGAGTAAAGTAGATCAGCAATTGGTGGCATACGAGTACAGAAGTGACCTGTTTATCTGTTGGCAAATGTATTGAAATCACATGCTCAATTCATTAGGCACAGTGAAAAATTGCTCGCAATGTTCTGTAGGAAAACAAGGAGCACCTTGTAGTGTGGTTTTTATGAAAAACACGTTTACACTGAAACAGTCTTCACTATTTAAAGGTGTACTGACATGACATAGTCAACTTGGCTTTTTTTTGTGCATTAAATGAAGATCTGAGCCTTTTAAAACCCAGAAAAAATATTGCATTCATCGGAGATCCCTAATTTATTATAATGCTTGTTTCCACGAACCAGTTTTGTATTCAATACTTAGGAAGTGAATGTGCCGCAACATCAGCAACCCTTGGTAGGGTCATTGCACCTGCCTCAGGCAAGTGCAGCCAGAATAAACGCGTGCAGCGCGCTTGTTTATTTTAAAGCAAATGGTTTTCTTTGCCCCTTTCGCCCGTTTTTGTGGTCTATGGTTGGTGGTCAAACCTTCACTGGCAATAAAAAGGCGCAGACGCAAAGAGTGCACACATGTGTGCAACCAAGTTGAAGGGGCGCGTTCATTGTCGAATGACAGCTGTTGGAGTTCTTTGAGACGCACATGGCTGTCTACGCATACTATGGCAAAGACGTTCTGATTATCAGCTCTGCTCTCTACAGAATTACTCATTGAAACAACAAACGCTGCCTAAGAATCCTCACTGCAACAAATGTATGCTGTCACGTGCACCATTCCTCTAATAAAGCGAATAGCTTTCTTGAAGCATTTGGCTATTCAATTACACTCACAATCATTGTTGATGGTTTCTGCAGAAACTTTTTTTAAGAGCAATGTCGTCATACCTAGCCCTATTGTTACATGTTGTAAGAAAATCTTGCTCCATCATGACGTCACGATAATGTCAATGATGCCAGGTCCTGTATCACGAAAACAACTTTATATCGAACTAAAATAACTTGCAAGTGTTTACCAACCTTCATAATTGCTAAATGTCATCATTTTATGTGCGAGGAGCATGTGGTAGAGGTTCTACAGCTTCAAAAATGTGTCAGTACTCTAAATAAAACCTCGTGGTGTCTAGCATACTGAAATACATTGAACTGTCAGTGAAATTTTAGGTGCCTTTAAGTACCTCGCAGTAGTCATGAAAATACTAAAAGGAAATTGACATCAGGGCAAACAAACAAGAGACACAAATAATTTCAAATATTCTGTGTCCACTTCTCATCAAAGATATATTCCAGACAGACAAGCTTTCTCAACAGACTGCATTTCTACTATAAACATCAAGTGCAAATCTGGAAAGCACAGGTATGAAACCACTGGTCTTAAGTGCATAGCCTCATTCTTCCTCTCCTGGAGTACCAATACAGAAATTTAATGGCATCACAGCATAAGGGGGTGCCTTTTGGAGCTTGCTATTCTTTCAATCATGAACGCTTAGTTTGTGGTTGGTGGAAATCTGTAGAACCTGAAGAATTAGGAAAGAATAGTTTGCTAGACATCCCAAAACTGAAAGAGCGCTAAAGAAATACAAGGTTGCAGAAGCTTGCAGGCATCAATAATGACAGTGCTACCACTAACATTGCCGCACCATGGCCACAATCTCTAGCACATTGCTTTGGTGATGTGCTTTCGAAAGGTAGTTGATGTACAAACATTCAAAATTTTATGCTTTTCATTAATTTCATAAGCTATGGGGGGGAGTTAGAGAAAGTAGGGTAGAGGTGAGCACAATAATTATGCATGCTACCTAAGTAGTTTCAAAACTGCTGCCTTTATATAGTGAACTCCCATTAAGACGAACTCTGTTGACCTGAATTCTCGCACACAACAAACAACATCGGAATGTTTGTTTGGTTTTCTATAGACTCAATGCAAAAAAACATCCGCTTAAGACGAACTGCCTTAGACGTGCTCTTTGGTTAAGACGAAGGTTCACAGTGACCACCACCGCTACCGATCCTGGAGGCTAAAGTGCCTCGATGCGCTGCGCCCGGTTGCGTGCGCATCAGGGCACCCTACTGCAGGCCCGCGGTGCTCACTGCCGGTAGACAGAGGAAAAAAGAGGAGGAAATAAAAAGAGAGTGACATTTCACTTTGTGAATGCGGATGACGCGCAAGTGTACGGGTGCTATAGCGCATATGAAGCTATTGGCTCTCGGTACGCCCAAACTGTCTGCATTGCAGATCATATTCAAGACAGGGCTTGCGTGGCCGTGCCATATGCAGCAGCCGCCGAAGTAGAACACCCCTTGTAAACATGCACTTACTAATTAACAAGCATGGTGACATGAACACATCACACTCGATGACCGCAGACGCTCGGTGTCAAAATGCTGGCGTGAGGAACTGCAGCAGCAGCAGCAAGCGAAGTGACCTTCGCGCTGTCTATCGCTTGAACGCAAACTGAGCGGTGAGAACATAGCGGATGCAAAGCGACGAGCCATTGGCGCACCTAGACTGTGTGCCCCCAAAGCACATCACGTTCAAGATAAAGCCCACGCGTGGCTGAAGTACAACACCCCCTTCCCTCCCCTCCCCAGTGCCATGCGCACAACGGAAGACGGTGCACTCCCCCCCCACTTCCTTCTTTGCTCGCACGAGATTGAGCCGCCATCGTCGGCTCACCGTCACGCGCTTTCACTTACACACACAGCGTAAGGCGTGCGAGGAGGACGATGTTATCCCGAGATGAACCCAGTGCATCTGTATTGCAAACGAAACCTGTAGCAACTGCCAGAGGTCAACCCAGCGTGCCTCCGCCTACCTTCCTCCTCTGCGACGCTTTGCCTCGTTTCTCTTTCCCCACTTTGCTAAATGTCACCTAGACTTTCCTCTAGGTTGCATTGCTTTCGCTAGCTTGGAGCCTGCACCGATGAACTGTGAGGTGGCAGATGCCTGCTTGAACTCTCTAGTGAACTTTTTCGAGCAGCACGAAGGCACAGAAGGATATTTAAGGTCATTAGGTGAGATGACATCGTTTGTGGCTGCTTGCCGATTTGCACAGAAGCTTCAAACATCCATCAAGGACTGGATGAAACCAAGCAAGAGTACCAGTGAAAAACAGTTTTCTATTAAGTTCAGCTAAATAAATGTCTTTTTATGTCATCTTTCCCTTGCTATAAGTTTACTTCATTTACCGTTTTGAAGTAAGATATTTGTATGCACCTGGTCATGCTGCCAATTATTCTTCTGATAAGACAAACTTCTGAAAGCAAATATTCATGGTCCCTTCGAGTTCATGTTAAAAGGAGTCTACCGTATATATTACCACAGAACCATTTTCACCTCTACATATTGGTATTGTCTACCTTGCAAAAGTACAGTTCACACTCAATCTCCAAATTTAGGTTAAAGGACAAATTATTAAAATGACAGTAACTTCAAAATGAAGTACTCAAACTGTGCAGTTTATTTATTATGCGTTGTTTGCTTTTTCTCATATACTGTTCAATTATGTTTAAGTTGAGATTAACTATCCCTTGAGCTAGGCGACAACGCATTCTGTGAGTACAGCATGGAGCTGTGAAGATCTTAGGCAAGTTTGTAGGTATAGCTGGTACACAGTGCTAACAAACAGCACATAGAGATAATTTTTCATATTTTCAAAGAGAGGGCTCCTCCCCACCATTTTTGGAACTGCCAGCTACTATGTCTGTTGGCCTAAGTCCATAGACACCAGTCATTGGGCCACTTCCAGATTTGCCAGAAAACTAGGAAACAGGGAAGCAATGGCTGTTTACGCTCTACGCTTGTCCCATTGCTCAGGTATCTGTCAGAAGCCAATCACATAAAGATAAAAAAATTATGCATGGCTCTGCTATCGCAAACACCAGAAACCAGTGGAACTGGGGGACGTTAAGGCTTCAGAAAAATCCATGCAGTCTTCCTGTGGGGGGGTTTCAATTGGGAGGGCGCGCCATTTGAAGCGCCCGCCGCAACAGAAGCGATTTGTTTAGATGCCATATGCATCGGTGTCATGTGCCAGACGCTGCACCGCCGCGCCTTAGCTCTGATGCATGCTAGCTCCGATGCTGTGTACATGGTAGCTTCTTGAAATCCGCCGGAGCGCGCGCGCGGGTTTTTATCGGAAAGCAGTGACGTCACACCACCTGTGTCCCCGCCGCACCGCTCCTTCTCCCCCGCTAGGCTCCACCCAACCTCGCTGCGTCGCTATGCTGCGCGATGCTATTTTTATACTTTGCTTTCACTCTCTCTAAGCTCTCTCTCCCCCAGCTCGGCGAATATTTTTCGTACGCACCATGCTATTTTTATACTCTGCGAACGTCAAGAGAAACCCACCATGGTTCTAAAAGCTCCACTGTAAAAAAAGAAACCTGAAGCACACAATAGCTGGGCAATATAGTTACTAGCATTGACCCTGCTGAGAAGATGGAGTTGAGGAGAAGTCTAGAAATTAATTATTATGCTCTTACTTTCTTCATTTGTATTAGGTCTTCTCCAATAAATTCTTTCAGGAGCATACGGCATATTCCTTAGATACTGCAGTTATTCGAACGTGTTTCTCATGTCTCAGGAAAAGGTGTTTCAGAGCCCCTTTAATGTTGTTAAGTCTATGCACACATCATACGTCTTGCACTAAACTTACCATAGGAAAATCTGACGTCGCAATTGTTAAACCACAGTGAATTTTCCCCCAATGCAGCAGTGCCTTAATGAGAACGTGGATTGCTGCTGCTTTAATGTTCTTCGTGGCTCCTTTATTCCGAGCTACTGCTATGAATTTACGCCAGCAATCATTATCATACATTATCCTTATCAATGATGATATATTTGTCATTCAACCTAATATTTCCCACTTTTAATAACTGGATGCAGTGATCATTAAACTCTCGTGCATTTCACATCTGGTACAGCAACACTTTGCAGTGATAATCCCATTAATAAAACACAATGAACAAGAACTATTTAAGCATGCCGTTTGCTTACATTATAAAATGTAGCAAAATAAACATAAATGGGTCTTCTATTGCTATCAGTGTTGTTCAAAAGCTTTACATCGACACAAGTTCTTGCAGTCTGCATGAGATAACTGTTACAAACTTTGGTTCAACTTTATTTGGAAGCTTCTTGCAATGCTTCTGCAGCTCAAGACAATCCAGTTGTTCTAGTCACTAAATTCAATATGGCTGTCTATAAATTACAGATCAAAAAGATAAGTGGAATATTATAAAAATACAGGGCTCTTCGGATTTCCACAACCTGTAATCATATGCCAATGAGACATCATTATTTTGATATGAAATTGTTAGAAAGTATCATAGGTTACTAATGCTATTGTTTATATTTACTTTGATAAAATTTGATAGACACAAGTGCACATACTGGACTGCTTTTTGAACTCGTCATAACTGCCACATAATATTCATGACAGCATCAACCTAGCAAATTCGTTTTTCCAGTTATGTCACTAAGTCCACTGCATGAGAGGCTAACAGCTCACAAATACACTTTTTCTTGTAAAAAACACATTAGTTACTATGTCTGCTAGGTTTCCGCTGTCAATGCTATTAAAGAACACAAAAAATGTAATGAACATTCTTGTCATTCGCTTTGTTGAAAGTCATGTTTGAATCATCGTTATGCTCCTCTATTTTAAACAGGCAGAACAAATGGTATGTTTCTCTTTAGCATAATGAAACATGGAGTGGTTCTGCCAACTGTCAGAAAACTATTACAACACTTTTGTTATCTGCAGCACTTTACTGTGTTGTAGCATAAGCAGCCTCGGAGCATACATCATTAGAAATACGCTGGCAGGGTGAAACACAGATAAGGTGTCATCGCACCATCTGCTGTTCCTTGTAGCTCTTAAGGCGCAGATATAATACCAATGTGTTTGAAGCACTCAGCACTAGCAGTCGACATTGTGCGCACTGCACTAAGCCAAAACTACTTATATTTAATGCCTATTTTCATTCATGAAAGCCTCGCAAATAAACGCACACGACATTCAATTTTGTTAAAGTGGCCGCACACAATGTGGCTTTACAGCAGTGCATTCTGCACTGCTGGAAACAATGTATGAAGGCGGAATCTATGCATCTTAGATTTCTTATCTTGGGTTTCTTATAAGTTTTGGTGTGACTTGTACATACGAAAATACAGCAAATTCTGGGTCTAGATGTCAGGCAATTTGGCTTCATCGGCCAACACGCCTGCCAGCAGGACATGCTTTACAAGAAATGAAAGTGGCAGTCATCCCTCACGCCCTGCTTCGAATGTGCCGCACTTTCCAGATGGCATTAGGTCATCCGTACAGGCTGGAAGTTATTGAGCTGCAAGAAGGTGGTGTCGAATCAAATACGCAATGTCTCACTCACCAGCATTTTACCGCTGCTACATCAGCTTTAAGGAACCAACTAGGCAATGCTGGCATGCAGTGCATTATGCATGGCACCCACTGCAGAGAGTTCTGAGATAGTGGAAGATTTGCAGCTGGTGTTCTGAATGCTACTGCACACATCAGTCATATCATATTACTGTGGCGCAGAGTGCCGACTCATCGTCGACATAATGGCACGCCACATGCCAGCAAAAATTACAATGCTACAGGTACAGTTGGCATAGCTTGTAGTACCACTGCTGAGTGACCTAAGCAGACGGGGGCGTTAAATGAGTTTTTACTTTCCAAAGCCCCTGTTTATGTGCCTGAGAGACCCACAGGATACTGATGTCACAAAATGAGCAAGCTTTCACATCCAGAGTAGAGAGCCTAAAGTTGAGAGGTGCATTGTAGCATCTCCCATTCACATGCTACCTTTGTGCCACCTCACGAGATAAAGTTTCCAGTAAATGCAACAGAGTGAATCGAAATACACAACATAAAAGGCAGAACCCTTTAGAATGCAGTCTGTACACTTTGCCTATCAAAAGAGCTGCAGCAAAGGTTTTGTACTTCACTTTACCTCTTCAACTAAATCAATGACTTCAGTTAAAACAGCAGTTAACCACCTCCATATTGCAATACTTTAGTCACAAGTGTAATCTCAAGGGTCATAGAATGCTGGCTTTGAATATGTTGAGGTCCATTTGCACTGGTGAGAAACGAACAGTGCTGAAACTCATACACCCTGAAACCAGCTACATGAGAATCAGAACAGCAACGCCATAAGTTGAAGAAAAACAGAATGTCGAACAAAATGGGGTTGTCTAAAAATTCTTAAACATTTCAACTTCCACATGGAAGCCTTGTTCACTGAGCTGAGAGGCATAAAACATTCAGCTTAACTCCGGCTTCCGTTAATTCAAATTCACTTAATTAGATTTTTTTGTTATTTCAATTCTAACGCTTGACGATGACAATAGATGTTACCTAGGTCTAAATAAATTTCTAATCTGCAAAGGCAAACTTTGCTGGTTTCAGGCTTTTGTCATTTGCAGAACTAGAGGCACGCTACATTTTAGTTGCTAAACTATTGGGTGTGCGTTACATTTCTACTTTGTTTAGGAGCTTTAACATAGAGCTTTAACATAGTATTTATGTTATTTTCCTGCTTTGAACACATAAAAGTGGGTTCTCCTTCATATATCATTGCTCCTTCGTGTTAGAATTTGGAAAATATTGCCAAATGAATCAGCAGTGTGTATCTGTGTTTTTTGTGGCTCTTGTTCAAATCAACCTGCCGGATAATTCGATCAATTTCGTAGGTCCTGTCATTGTCGAATAAACGGAAGTCAACTGCAGCAGATGTAACCAATGATATTTAATGAAGTAAATCTTAAATATCTCCAATAACTGCATGTAACAAATATATATGACCTTATAATAGATATCAGATATAATGAAAATATTTTGTTGTCGGATGCAAATGATTACAGCAAGGTTTGACTATATTATCTACGCCACGAGCTGCTGGAGAGAAAGTAACAAAGTATGTAATTGGCTTGCATTCTGCTTGGTGAGCTCCCAGAACAGCTGCATGTGCATGAAAAAAAAAAAAAAAACAAGTGCCCACGCAACTCCAAAAGGCAGTGGGTCACGTGGCATGCTATGCTAAAACACTCCCAATTATCTTGCGCCTGGAATAGGCTGTGACTTCTGATAAACCCAGATTTGTCTCAATAAGCTTGATAGCATTGTTCAATGACTGCTGAGAATACACACGTGATAGTTTCAACACACGGGAGAGCTGGTGCCTTGCAATGCTGGACTTTTACACGCAATCGTTTCAGCATGCGCCAAACACTGTATAAGGCTGGTGACAGAACATCAACGTCCACTGCACGCTGCTATGATACTCTTTGTCACACTTTGGACACTTGCAACAAGAAAAAGAAAGAAAAGAAAAGAAGGGGCAGAAAGACAGAGTAGCAAAACTTCCGGGCTTCCTGTAATGCACCCAAAGTGTTCGTGCCACACAGTGGCATTGCGTTCCACAGTTAACAGTACAAGTCTTATGGTCCTATTTACACCCGGAGCAGAGTGAACACTACAAAGTGCAATAAATAATGGTTTCCAACAGTTCTATGGTACACAACTATGTACAATGAGTGAGCCAGAAAATGACATCCAAGTCTCTACGTGGATTTGCTCTCTGAATTGGATGAGGCAATCTGCGCAGCGAGGTCAGCAAACTTTGCGACATAGTCTACGCTGTTCTCGTTCATGAGGCACTGCAGCTGGGTGTCGACCTAGAGGCAGAGAGGAAAACAATTCCATGAAACATTTACAGGATGACTTTTTCAACGACCAAACTTAAAGGCCAAGTGGAACAAAATTTCACTGTGGCTAAATTGGATACAAATGAATAGTATACATACTATTAGTGAAGCAATCTTGGCAAAGCTGCAGAGCTAGATCACGTCTAACTCTCAGAAATTACCACATGCAACATTCATATCTGTATGAGGGGGTATGTGGGTTATGGAGGTAATCATGTTATTTCACCAAATTTGTTGAAACTTCACACGCTTGCTCAGTTTCTTATGCTGATTTTAAGTATCCATACTTACATTTTAAGTATGTCAAGAAATTTCTTAGATAATTAATAACTGCCCTCTATTGTTTTCTTAATCAACAGTAATATACCTGTGTGTGAGAAAACTGTAATAACCATGTTACTAAACACATGTTACATGTTAATAAACGTGTAATACATACGGTTACTAGAATGCATTAGAAGGACAATGCTGCAAGCAAATTTTAAATAGGACTATTATTGGTCATTTTAGAGCACAATACCACATGCAACATACATATCCGCATAGCAGTGAGCTGTGCGTTTAGCTGCACGGTCGTTACTTTAATGAAGCAAAAGCAGCATTGGAGCCTGCAATGAGCACGATGCTGACCTCCCAGTATACCCCCCTGCCCTCTCCCTCCCCAAATATTTTTGCACCCCAAAGGTCACAGCTTGGGTCCACTCACATCAGGTGCCAGCCTTGAGATAGAGTCTAGGCTCGAGTTCTCCAAGGCTAGAACAGGGGGTTCGGGTGCCACTGACGGTGCTCCTACTTGGGTCACCTTGAGTGGTGAGTCCAGTGTGTTCAGCAGGGAACTCAGTGAAAAATTTGAGCCCTGAGACAGGAGACAATGGGGAACAGGTTAGTCATTGAAATGGTGACACAATACCAAAGGCCACTATCTAACAGCCAAAAAACAAAGACAATGATACAAAAATAAACCTATTAAAAATGGTGACAACCCAAGGTACAGATGGGACACAACTTCCAGGAGCAAAAAGGAGAAAAGGCAGAGTTGGGTGTACTATACCATCTCTCAATAACAAAAACAGATAATATATGAAAGTGGGCATAGAGGAATGAAACACGTGATTGAGGAAGTCAACTTGCTTCTTAATATTTGCAAGCGACCATTACCTGCCTCGCTTTCTTCTTCTCACAGACGAAAGTAAATATCTGCTATTTTGCGATCAGTCATACTTGTCCAGGTGATTGATCGGTCATGCCTGTCCATAGTCCTGTGGCTTTGCAGTAAAAGCCAATGTTCAATGGCTATTTTTTCTGTGATGGTGACAACAATGGAAAGTGTTCGAATGAGTGCAATGAAGCCGTCACTGGTTTCAGCGAAGTTTGGAGCGAGTTGTCAGCATTTCCAGAAGCCGTTGATGTGTCTACAGTAAACAAGTGGAGGAAGCAGCCACAACCATAGGAGAGCTTGAGAATGGGGACTTCATTGCCGACGTTGTGAATGGAACAGTAAAGGCAACAACTCATATACTGCGCCCACCTGTGATGTGTACACTCACCCTGTACCAGGCACTTCTGCGCAGATAATTGCACTTAACCTTCTGGTGGAGCATTTACATAGCAATGATGACTGATGAGGTTCTGCATTTCAAAGCCACAGTTTGCTTATGAGAGATGCCATGGCAGAGCACTTCAGTTTCATTTCGGCCACACATGCTTCTTCAATGTGTGCTGACATTTCAGTAAAAGAGTGCGTTTGCCTTCAAATGTTGTCAGAATGTGACTGCCATGATACGGAATTGAACCTGAACAACGGCCGCCTTGGTCTTTCCCAGCATGCGGGCTTGCACAATTTCCACACCTTGGGTTCTCAGTCTTGGATGGGTCATAAGCTTCTCAGGTCAATTTCTCGGGTCAATTTCATGAATGACGTCTCGGCACCCTCCATCCCGTGTTGACTTCGTGAAGGTTACTGCCCAACACAACCTACATGATCTTGCACACAATTCTAGCAACCTCCTGATGTGGGGTACTAACAATGATTATTCTGGAACTGGGTGTCAAGAGCACGAGGAAATGCGAATCTTCTACTTTCCCTTCACAGGCAGCAGAGATGGCTTTGGAGATGTGGTTGTTGGTGAAACTTTTCACCTGCGAGCATTTCTTGGGTCGGATAATGATTTTGAAGTCGCTACGTGGCAGGGGGGGAGTTGGCACTCCCTGTTAAAAGGCTTCTTTGATGCCCCGACACTTGCAGCTCGTAGGATGCTGAAGACGATAACGTAGTGGCGGAGGAGGGTGGCGGAAAGATTACCCTGCCTGCCAGGCGTACTTGATCTCCTCTGGCGCGCTTCTGCTTGGTTCTTCGCTTGAGGTGTAAGGACCAATTGGAATAAGGACATTCCGATGGCGCCCTTTGAGAAAGGTCCTTGTCCATAGTGGAAGAGTCGGCATGGCTGTCTCCCGAAATACATAGGAAGCCCATGGCTGTGGTTTCTTGCAACGAAAGTCTGGTGGCAGCTTGAACAATAGCACCGAAGGTGGGTGCGGCTGTAGTAACAACTCCACCTCCACTCCCTCCAATAAAAGTAGAAGCGGACAGCTAGGATGCAGCGATATGCGCCATAGTGAGTGTCGAGAAATCATAGCAATCGAGCGAGCAGCGCCGCCCCGGAAAACTTCAAAGTTCAAAAGTGCAAAATAATAGGCACTCACCATCTTCAAACTTCTCATGGGGGTGCCAAATGACTTCACGAAGGTCTTCCGACAAAGATTTTGGTCCTCTGATGTGGATTTCTTACGAGAATAGTGAAAGTCGACGCATGTCTGCTCCGCTCTGCTCTTCTCCTTCCCCCAAAAACGAACATTTTCCGCCACCCGTAGCAAATAATTTTTGAATCCTTCAAGCACAAGTGAAGTTAGATGTAGTTATTGGACTGATCTGTAGCTTTCTCTCTCCTTTCATTTTCACTAGTGTGCTGGAAGCTACACAGAGGAGACAGCAAGGGGGCGCATGGAAGCAATGCCCTGATGGCCGCACCTAAAGGCTGAACACGGGACGGCTCATGGCAGCATACCATGGCAGCGCGATTTATCTACGCTACGCTTTTAAGGGGGGACGTGGCAATGAAAAAATTTTTTTTTATTTATGGGAATAAATTGACGAAATTTAGCATGCAGGTGTGCTTTGTTATGCTGACATCATAACTGAAATCAGTTTTGAGCTATCTATTATAGTTCTTGAGTTAGAACCCTTGACATCCTCTAATGGTCATCCCCCAAATTAATTAATTAATTACACCTAAGTTTGTCACGATTTTCATACCAGCATGTTCAAGAAAGCCCATTATGTGCAATAAAGCTATTGGTTTATTTTTTAAATGCTGAAATAGGCACAAAAACTTTTTTGAACTTATCTGTGCATGTTGTCTTACTAACGACCTTTGCAAAAAACTCATTATAAATTTTTTTATGAGGTGCAGATGAAAATGGACAGCTTTATTGCACTCATCAATGTTTCACGATCAAAGTGCAAAAGACAGAATGATTCTGTCTTCATTCATTGTGAAATTGCACTGGGATTACTGAAAGCAACTGCACAAAAAGCGAAAGCTGAGAAAACAGGGCTCAAAGTTTTATTTGCTGGAAACATCAAAATATTTACTTTGAGCAGCTAAAACCCGCCTGGAATGTAGTCCTTTGGCAGTGAGGACACATTTTCTTTACATCTTGAGGTAATTTTTCGCTTCTTTACAGTAGTTTCATGTGCCTTCGTTGCCTTTTTGATACGTCGTGCATCCTTTTCAGCAGCCCGTCGCAGTGAACACTATCCTGGACTGTATCCCAGTTGCGACGTAATTGTTTGCAGTGCTCTTTCACAGCCAGCATTGAAACGGCAAACTGCATCTGCCACAGCACTTTCAACACTCAGGAGTGAAGCAAACTGATGCTTCTGTGGGTAGTTTTCGCCTTCTGTTCCGCGCCTTTCGTCGTTTTCCGTACGCGTGGGCCGTTCGGAACTTGCCTCCTTTGGGGCTCATCACGGAACACGCGCGTTAGGGTAGTTTGGCTGCTACGATGTTCAAGCACAATGAACGGAACGCGCAAGGCGCTGCAGTGCCAATGCGCGCGAGTGTGTTTCACGGGCAATTCAAATGTACAACAGCCAATAGGAGCGCTCCGTGTTCCCCACGTGACTACTGCGCCCAATCACGATGCCGCCTTTACCTCTCTTTCGTTCGCGTTTGCTGGTATTATTTTCCGGTGGAGAAATACGGCGCTGCGGCTATCTTGAGCTACGATCTCTCCTCTTTACGATGATACCAAGATGGCGGCGCTGCGTCATCAGATAGCCGAGCTATCCGCGGTGCGACGGCGCCTTCCGAGGCCCGATTTTTTAGCAATTTTTGATAACGGCGCTCTACGAAAGTGCTGTTTTCTCAATTTCTACCGCGTATTTTGTTATAATATTTCACCACAAGGTAAAAGAAGGTCCGAGGATCGCGAAAAAAAATAAATAGGAAAATCGAAAATTTTGACAATTTTTACCATTTCGACCACTTCAATTGCCACGTCCCCCCTTAATCTTGGATGCCACGCGCAGCAAACACAGCGAAGTGCAACTGTCGTGTTTAGACCGGCATTGCAAAGATGAAATATTTTTTCAGTCTTTTTGAGATCGTAAACATATCTATATTTTTCATTTATTTAACTCAAGTGAGCAATAAATGGTATACTGAGAATGTTCTTGCGATCACGAAATCAGCCATTAGCTGTTGTGGGTCCAGCTGCTTGAGATGATGCTGCATGATGACATTGCGGAAGCGAGACCAAGCAATTTTTCGCTGCTTTTGACAGGAGATTGTAAATTCCCTGCAGCATGCATTGCAATAATATTCGGTTCACATGTTCACAGGAGCCTCGTTAACAGATCAGCAACATTTTCTTAGTGTTCAAAATGCGTTTCAGGGCCCCTTAAAAACACTTCTCCTTATTAGCAGCTTGGCTATAGCATTATATTACATCTACTGTAGAAACACACCACAACAATTTAGGGCCAATTCACCAAGGCGAACACTAATAAGTTGAATAAAGTGCAGAAAGAAAGCTGTGAAATTAATTAATAGCTCATGTAGGCACTGGTTGATTAGTGACCTCCATAGGAAAAGTGAATTGCCTGTTATTTTGAAAATTTTCTAGTTGATAAACGGTCAATACAAAATTGACATTTCACACATAGTAATACTCCATGAATTACACTATACACAACAATGACACAGTATAATAAACCTTGAGAAATAGTTGCTTTAAATAGTAATATACTCCATGAATTACACTATACACAACAATGACACAGCATAATAAACCTTGAGAAATAGTTGCTTTAAATATTCATTTTTTTTTCCAAGAACAATTGTTTAGCAGTATCATTTCTAACAGCTAACAACACTGTAACGCGAGGACTCATTGTTATTGTTCAGTCTGAACCTAAGTATATTGTTGCTTAATGCAGTAAAACATTCCTTAAGGTTGTTTTTTATTGTTTTATGACAAGTGTATCCACCCTCCAATGCTGCATTCATAAATAAGCAAGTTAATCAAAAAGGAGAAAGCATCGCATGAAATTCCCCACTACCTCTCCATTCAGCCAATTGGAATCCGGAGCTGAATGAACAAGCTTGAATGGACTCATGGGTGGTGTTGTCAAGCCGTCTGTCTTGTCGGTGATGGCAGTTTTCTCTACAGGAGTGACAGACGCTTCTTCGCAGGCCAGCTTGAAGGCAGCTGAAAATTGGAACACGGCTGCTTTACTTAAGCTGCCAACACACCAAATATAAAACCATGTCACTAATAGATACTACAAAAGCTGTCGGTAACGAAAATTGATATGGCACTAGACTATACCTCCATGAAGTTTCTCGTTACTGCAAATCTGAAATGTACTTACACGTGGTGCAATGTTTAAAAACTAACATACAGCACATACGCAGAGTGCATTAAAGCCACAGCCCTTTGTAGTCAATGCCATGCTGGTCATGATTATCCAATGAGACCCTCCATTACGTATCAGACTGCAGCAGTTCGTTTTACTTAGATGTGTTATATTCACAATCTAAACAAACTTTTTTTTCCCTTAGAGCCCTTGTCAAATGAATAACCTGACATTTATTCTACAAGCAGACTTGAACTTCGTTTAACAAATTAGTACTGTAAGAAAAGCCTAGTTATTATGCTTGACGTTAGTAATAAAGGTCGTGCGCCCGAGTGCAGCAAATACAAATCTGCAACTAGGCCAAAGCATCAAGTACTGCACAACTTTAATTGCTAAGTTTATTATGAGCGCATTAACGTTAACTCCTTCAGGCTAGTCAAGGCCAGGCTAGGCTAGGATTTATTGGAATGCATCATGTAACCACACAAACGACAACGGACGAGGAAAGAAACACACAGGACAGGCGGCGAATGTCCACGGCCTGTCCTGTGTGTTTCTTTCCTCGTTTGTTGTCGTTTGCGTAGTTACATGATGCATTCCAATAAGGACCACCAACTAGCCCGCCTCTCCCTGTTAAATAGGTTAGGATTTAGTAAGCCAAGTCACTTTAGGGATGCAGAGTATACAATCTTGGACTATAAGCAATTAAATTGAGTAATACCCCCTTAAAGTATACTAACACTTAACACATAGTACAGTCAAACCTTGTTATAACAAAGTTGCACCTGACACAAAAATAGCTTCATTTTATCCGATAATTGTTAAAAACAAATATTTGTTACATGGTTATAGCAGTAAGGCGATTTTTTATTTACTATTCAAAAATGCGTTATACCCATGTTCGTTATATCGAGGTTCGACTGTAGTACATGTTGCTGAGCTATTCGGTTCATAGTGAACAATTTTGGACCATAAGATCTATGGCCACTTAACGCAGAATGGAAAACATAGTTGTGAAGAGTCCCCCAACCCAGTCTTCATAGAGCCTAACGTACTGGCTGACTGCTTAAGCCATAGTGGCTCGTCGTATGCCTACCAGTTAATGCCTACCACGATCACTTTTTGTCACGTAGAAGCTAACTGCAGCCCTTGACTCGCTATGAGGCTAGTGCCATGTTGTGCCACAACAGATCTTCCACCTTTTTTTGGGAAGTGGAGAGACCGGTCTACCAGTGATTCCAATGTCAGTGTCAGTGCAGTGATGCCTATGCAGCATTGGAAATGCACAGAGGCATGGTGGTGGCTTCACCAAAAAAAATGCAGCTAAACCTCAGTATAACAAGCTTCAATATAATGCAATTCTCGTTATAACAAAGTATTTAACTCTTTATGACTTCTTGTCCACAGATCAACAGGTATTTTGAACCTCAATATAACGAAGTGGGTTTATACACGATTTCAATATAATGAGATTTCACTGACACCGCGAAGGTGTAGTGAGACAATAAATGGAAACTTCCATGGATGAAGTTGGTCAAATAGTTCAATTACATGAGGCTGCTAGCGAGCGCACTTCTCAAGTTGTGCAGTGCGACTGCCAAAACGGAGCACAGACAGCCTGTGCGCCATTTTAACGGTAACCTTGTCACATGTGCAAAGACTGGGTAAGCTGATATGGTGGGACATCATGTGCTGTCTTCCCGCATGTTTAGTGCAGGAGGTTGAATAATCTCGAGTTTCGGAGACACGTCGAAGCGCGAGGCAGACGAAGCATCCACTACCCACTGCCAACGCTTTTCATGACAATGCAGTCCCAGTGCAGACAACACTATGAGCTTCAGGGGCAGAGTGAATGCGAAAGCATGGCTGGCTTTGCTACACATTGAAGATATTGTTGATGTAGCATGAAACTGCATCTTTCGTTGCCGACTCTCAAATTCAACAAAATGATTTTTCTCATTCAAATTTACTTTTGCCTGATTTCCTGATAATACAGAAAATTTTTCAGTGCCTTCTGTGTAAGTTGCTGTAAAATATATCAGCAACTGTACTTATTGAATTTTGAAAATTGGAAAAGTGCCGAAAATTAATGAAGCATGATTATTTGTACGGCACTTTTTGTGTGCTATTACGCTTTTTTTCGTTTTTTTCAGGGGTGTGAAAAATGTAGAGCAACAGAGAGATGGATCGGGAATTTTTCATGATGGCCTACAATTTTCCTATTGACAATCTTGTTCTCATTATAATAGTTGAGAAGCTAATTAATTATTTATAACCAGTTATGCAATTAGGCAAAATACAGAAAACAGTGTGACTTGCTCCAAGCAATGGCAAACAACATTACCTTGGTTCTGTCCAGCCACGTGGCACTGGCATATTTTTCAATTTTGAACACAAGTTACGTGGGACACTTTGTATATATACACACAAACACACTCTTGTAAGCTTTCCCGTCCCCTCTCTACCTCTACCATGTGACTGGCTTCCCACAATTCACACACATACATTTTTTTCCACTTTGACACTCCTATTGCTACTAAAAATATGACCCTCAAACAACTTAATGAGGTTCCACCATAGCAAGCTGCCTTCAGTGTGCTTGCTCTGACTCCAATGTTTTTCAGGCTGTCTTGTATCAAGAGACACGTCAATAAATATAACCTATTTACCCTCGTCATGCAGCTCACTCGATTGTGAATTGGGCTGATCTAGCCTCAGTGCATTTCCAAAGCACAGTTTTAGTCACATGTAACGCTCGATTGATTGTTTGGCTTTAACATAAGAACCAGGAAACACTCGTGCTATCAAAAACGCTGCAGTGGGGCACTTTAGATTAACTTTTACTGCCTCGGATTTTAGGTGTGGCCGAAATCTAAAGAATCGAACCCACAACCTCTTTCTCAGCAGAACAGTGTCACAGTCACTAAGCCATCGCATTGGGCACACAAGCTAGGACTTACAGGCAAGATTTGAGTCTGAGACAGCAGTAAAGCTTGGCAGAGGATTGCTAGCCTCAATTGCAGGACCGTCTGTGTCGAGGGCTGAGAGACCTGCAACATAAATGAGACAAGGGACATCTGCTTTTGTATGTTATGTTACTATCGGCACTATACAGCATGACAAAGCACCCACGCCCTTTAGTGATTGCAGCAGCATGCTCAAAGTGGTAGCACAGCAGAGGACACGTCTGCTGTTCCAAAGCAGCTGCACCTGCAGAGCACAACCGCCATGCTAACAACATACTTAAACACTGACAAAAGCGCTTAAGCATAGTTTGCTGTCAATAATTCACAAATAATAAATCTACCGAATAAGATGGGGCTTCAGAGAAGAATTCTTTGCTGCATGCCAGGCAACTTTTGGCAGGTTACTGCCTCTCCATGTTTCGGGCCACTTCAATAAACATAAAGTTATCTGTGTAATGGTGGGGCCAAATTAGGGTCGCCCAGTGCAACAGTCTGATGCTCTACCAATCAGGCCACAGACACACACGTGCTTTTCTGGTGCCAACATCAACTAGCTCTTGGAGACTACTGGTGCATGTGCCACTTCACATACTAAAAATGTGCTCTAGTTTCCATTAGGCCACAAACACAGCAATGGAACATGCAAATAATATGCTACTTGACCACCGTTTCTTGTGTGCATTGTACTCTCATGGCAGCTAGCGCTTTGAGGAGCTATGTTACACATAACTGACTTCAGGATTGGCCCACATTCCCCAATCCATTAACTGTTGCAGCCAGTATTAACTGTTCCATTAACTGTTGCAGCCAGACGCTGTGTGATATTATATCGCCTTTGGGATAGGTTTTAGGTCATAAAGAAACAGGTTGTAACATTTCTACAGAAGTACTAGAAATTCAGCATTACTGTGTCCTTGCTCTATCATTACACACAATTGCTTACATAATTGCTTACACACTTGTCTTACACCAACATGTTAGTCGGTTTGGTAACATTCTGCAAAACTTCTAACAATGCTGGATAGCAGCTACCAGCAAACATCGCATAACGTCAATTCCCACAGTGCATGGAAATCTGCATAATTTTTTCTTTGTAACAAAAGAATCTTAAGCAGAGTAGTTGCATTTGACACTCTGCGGTGGCACTAGGACAATCCCAGTTTGCCTGCCCAATGTCAAGGGCATAGCTACAGATCATCATGAGCAGCAGCAGCTGTACAAAGTACAGACATAATTGTGCAACACTTGTCAGTGACAAAAGTGACTACTCTGGCTATAAGTTTTTTTTTTCTTGGTAAAAAGATCCCATGATTTCTTTCTGTGCATTCATGCAAGAACTGCATTTTGCTGGAGTCTACATTTTTACTTGTGCTATTTTTTAATCATCCTGTACATATGCAAAGGGAATCTGCGATACAGTGTGGACCACTTATAACCTAAGACGCCAGAGCCGTGAATATCTTCACTATGAGTGAAACCGCATTATAAATAAAACAACTTTCTTCAAAGGCTACATACGTGTGAAACAAACAGACCAAGCGGTCATGCGTAGCTGTGTACGTACTGGTAGCAACGAAGAAAGCTCAAATGTAGATCAGAATTGTAGAGTGGACCCCTCCATTCCATTCCCGTTCAATTGTAGAGAGTGAAAATCCCCTTAATTCCACTGCTTTTAACTCCTTGGAGGTTTTCCCCCGTGTTCCTTCTTCGTTTGCTTCGCGTCTCCTCTTCCTCCTCTGCATTGCCTTTGTTGCTCTCTCCTCCCATCGGTCAGCGCACCTCACTGTGAAGCATGCTTGCTACTGCACTTGTCTGCCGAATTTTCTCACAAAAATCAAACTATAACCGGTATTTTGTCTTGCACGGCTGCAGTATAAACGGCATGCGTATACATGGAATTCTACGAGAGGGTAAACTGGAGTCGGAAAAGACTGCCTTGCAACCGGCCCTGCACTATAAGCGGTTACATCGCAAGTCATCTGAACTGTACTTAGTGAAAATGGTAAATAAGCCTGCATGGCTGCTAAACAATGTTTCCATGAGCCCTTCAGCAAAATATTATTCTCGTGCCCTTGATTTTCGCTAAAAAGCCCACCTGCCCTTTCCTTCATCTTTTTCAAATCCTCACCCCTTGTGTTCGTTATAAAGGCCTGAGCAACGCAATGGCCATTAACCAGATTCCTCCAAGTGTCATCACTAAAGAGTGCCTGCATAAGAGCAAAATTGCCCTTAGCAATGCTATGAGCGATGCTTTGCCAAAAAGAAAGTGTATGGCTATCATGTGGCAAGTTGTTTTTAATGGCACCCTCACAGTTGGTATGATTAGATTGAACGATAAGGTTTCTGTAACAACAAATTTGTCATTTGTAGCAAGGACAGAGCTTTTGTAAGCAAGAAAATGACAAAAATGAAAAATTGAAGTGGTGCCATCTATTCCGAAACATGTGATTTCAACAACGGCTGATTTACAGAGAGCGGCAGAGAGGGAGGTCACATGGGAATCACGTCAACTCATCCTTTTTGGCGCAGGCATTTCAAATTGAGAAGCAGCAGAGGGATCTCTGATGGCAATTTTCTACACAAGAAAGTCACCTATTGACACACAAGAAATGGTGATAGACTTCTAGACGAATATTCTATCTATCTAACTTAGCTCAGTACTTTTCCCTTAATGTCCCTTTAAGTTCAGTACAATGTGTGAATCTACCTTTATTTACATTCACTCATGCAACAACATCTCCCATCGAGGATGCAACACAGTCACTACAATAACAATCTGTGCACGTGCTTCATTACAAAGTGAGGCTGCCTTTTATCTCTAGTTCATAAAGATCTCACTAACTTACCCGAGAGTGTAGCGCCCAAGTTTGGTAGAGTGGCAGCATCATCCAAGATCTGTGCAGCCGTGCCTTCTGATGGAAGACCTGTCGAACCCGGGTAAACAAGATACACATTTAAAAGTGTGTTTTCTCTCTCTTTTTCAAATGCCGTATTTTTATATGTTCTATGTACACAAAAGTTGTTTGTCTTTTCCCATACTACAGCATAGACTGTTACGGTTTAATTCACGGGTGTTTTGTAGAGATGTGCAAATATTTGAATATCACCAAATCGAATAATTCAATTTGTGAATCGAATCTCTACTATTCGATTTTTTGGATATTAGATATATATTTGATGTGGAGACCCGCACAGTGCTATATGACACATTTGCCACAGAGCCCCTCGTGCTCGATGGCATGCAAGCGAGCTTTTCACTTCGTTTTCGGAGCAAAAGGAGTGCCAAATGTGCTGCGGACAGGCCGCCCCGGCTGACACAGTAGCAGATTTTGTCACTGTTAGCACTCCTCGGTGTTGGCCCAATGCGGGGATTGCACACACTGCGTCCGAACGCTGCAGTTCGCAGAACAGCGCCGTGTCGGCCGGGGCCACCTTTGTTGGAACAAGTTTAGTCCAGGTTGACAGGACTGATCAAAATGATAATGCGGCATGCACAGAGAGAATGGCAATAAAAGTAGCAAGTATTTCATGAAGTTCGAAGATAGGGCTGTTTAGCTGCCAATAGACATGCAGATTGTGTTGGACAGGCAGCAACAAACTTCATGACACTTCAACAGCCGTCAATCTGACCCACAAGCCTGATCTCAGGACTGATCACTGATGAACCACGTGTACGAACATATTAGCGGTAAACAATCCGCGATGACTTATGGCCCATTACAGCGGTGAATTTTTGTCACGGCAACACTCCCAAGGCAATTAGGCCTTAAGCGCTGCTTCATTGAGCGTGGGCAACTAATGTTACTGTTTGGTGCCGAATCGATGCAGATCTATTCGCAGCAGCCGCGTGACACTCAGAAAGGTAATGAACCACCTCGCAAATGAAAGTGAGTGCACAAGATGGCAACAAAGTTGTTCACGGCTGCCATCTTTGTGACACATCCTACGGCGGCCTCTCGTTTCCAACAACATTCGTTAGACACATTAACTGGCTAGCTTTGTTTAGACTTACATGATGGGTGCGAAAGTGTCATACCCGGTTGCATGCATTTACGTGGAAGGTGGATGAACAAGTGGAGGAGGTGCATTGCGCAAACTTTCTGTGACCCCCCAGACTTTTTATGTTTCACAGGTGGCAAATCATGCCAAACCTGTGAGAGTGAAATGGGCCAGACAGTGCCTGTTCTTTACTGTCGTTGCTGGCTACGCACGGAGCGGTGATCGAGTGATGTGATGTGCAGTCCTTTCACCTGATGCCCAGATTGGCTTTGTGATAACCCACCTGCCGTAAAGTTGGGATAGCCTTTCTGTCACTTGGAAAAAAAACTGGAAAGCAAAGCTTTCTATGCAATAAATAAAAGATTGCCGCAAAGCACTGGTTCACTATCAAACCGAGAACTTCATTGGTATTCAGTACAACAGAATGTCACTAATTCTTTAGTTGCAGAGGAAAGAAAAGCACTTCGACCTATTTAACATAAATTTATTCGTAAAAAAGAAATATTTTTACAGCTGTAATCAGTGCTGGCATACTAATTTTCTGTTCCCTTTAATAATAGTAGACTGTACTGTGCTTATACTGTGCATATTTATATGTATCTAAGTTACTGATAGCTTGCTGCATTCTTGCTATGCAATGCTAGGAGAATCCCAGGCACATGCAGCACCGTAATTTTCTGCTCAAAATTTGTAAGCATTAAATTTTGTTAAACATCTTCTGGTATTCGATTCAACATTCGACATTCTTTTTCTTGATTCGCTTCAATGTTCGATTTGAAATTACTATATATGGCATTTGCACGCCCCTAGCGTTTTGTACATTCATTGTGCTGTGTGACAAGTTTGAGGTCAGGAGAGATGTGCAACATTTAAACAATTAGTAGTTAGTGTGAATTTCACTGTACATAAAGTAATTCGTTGCAACAGCAGTAACATGATCACTCGTCACAAGTCATGACAAGACAGCGTCGCATTCATGGCAAGCACAGGAAAACAACAATTTCCATTGCTGACACAGCAGACGTTATAACATCTGAAATAATTTTTAAAAAATGTGTTAATGTTTGTACTGAATGTGCATTAAACATTATTTTATTTATTTCTTAAGCATTGCTATCAAGGCTAGACACTTTGATGCAGTGAAGAAAACTCACTGAATGCTTGCTGGCAAGTACATTCCACAGCAAGTGTCACTCAACCTTCTTGTGTGACACGCTGTGCTTGTCACTAATGGCAAAGTACACTCCCTTGATGTCTAATTTGCTCATGTGACAGTGGTACTACAGTGAAACCTCGTTACTACGAACACCACATTACCAAACTTTTCAGATTAACAAACTTTTCAGAAATCCCCTGCTGTCTTCTTATGGTTTCAATGCAAAAATATTTCAGTACTATGAACTTCATAATACCGAACTTTTAAGAATAACAATTGTTATTCAGTTTTCATGTCATGTTAACAATGCCTCAGTACTACGAACTAATATTCTGAAATCTGAGGATTCTTAAATTTCCGTGCATTCTTCAGGGCAGGCGAAATAGTAGGCTAGCAGACGACAAGGCGCGGAAAGCGGATGCCACCACACAAGGGTTCAGAAAGCCTGAGATGGCGCTCAATAAATACAAAAAAAAAATGCGGGAGATAATTTATCTATCGCGGGGGTGACGACGTATCAGGTTTTGAGAGCCCAGGCAAGTTTGCCTAGAAGGGAGATGCAGATCTTTCTTCTTTCGCTCTTCATTCTGCGCATGCCTCTTTCTTGTACACTTCTCTCTGTGGTCATACTAGCTAGGCGCACGAAAACATGTAACCTCCGTACTCGCGAGGATGCCATATGGTCGCACTTTGCACTTTCTGGACAGTGTTGTTTACGTGCATTTGTTCTTTGGAACAGTTAAGGTGTCAGCTTCGAGTGAGAAAGTTGCGGTGTCCATGGCAAGGAATGTGAAAACAAACAAACAAGAAGCGCTATACTTTGGAGGTGACATGGAGCTTCTCTTTTTCAGTATTTTTGTCAGCATCTGCTTTGCATGGTGACAGCTTATGAACTGATGGGTTGAAGGGTGGAATGGTTCATTTTGTGGCTTCCACTATAATGAACTTTCAGAATAACGAACGATTTTCGGTAGTCCCATGTGATTCGTCATATCAACATTTGACTGTACTACATAGGGCACAAGTAGAAATCCAATAATGTGCAAGAAATTGCAGGGAGCACATGGGATGCAAAAATAGCCTGCAGTTTAAAGGGCAGTAAAATATGTAGAGAAAGATGTATCTGTTCTTTAAGGCTGCATAATCAAAACCAGTCTTGAATGTAAAGAATGTAAAGAAGCTTGAATGTAAAAGAAACTTCAGAGCACAAGTTTCACAATTTATCACTGCATCCTATGAAAAGAAAAGACACTTCCATTGTTAAAAGAAAAAAAAGAAGACCTAGAACTTTGGTGTCAGCACTGTTTCAACATTGAATGTGTCAACACAAGTCAATCATACTAGACATACTCACTTTCAGGTAAGGAAATGTCAAGTAGAGATGAAATGTTTGGTGGTGAAAGGGGCTGGACTCTGACAGGTGAAGCAGCTGCAGCAGCAGTAGCAGCTGCAACGTCCAATGTATCTGCAGCAAGGGTCTAAACACAGCGAAACGGAAATGACAGGTTTTCCACAAAACTTGCAACATATGGCAGGTGTTAACCTAAATGACTGAAACATTGGCTTCAGTCAGTGTATGCAGTCAAACACCATTATAAGTTAGCAGTGTAGTGACTTGTCCAGTAACAGTACAAGATAGGAAGAGAATAAACATGTGGTAATACCACTGCGCAATTTACAATGGCTGTTAAAGGCACCATGAAAGGTGCCATCAAGGTGGTGTATCAGGGCCAAGCTGCTAAGCTGTTCTAAAGGGACACCAAAGGCAAATATTAAGTCAAGCGATAGATCAGTGCTCGAGAATGTCTAAAGCATCAATATTATTGAGAAGAGCTTTAGTAATTAAGAAATTAAGGCAAACGCAGGACTTGATAACAGAATCCCGCCGGGACATTCATGCACTAGCCTGATGACGAAGGCACTCCTCATTAGAATTCTGTCACTAGTACTCAACCACTCGTAATAAAAAGACCATTGTATTCCATTATAAGAGGAAAGAAAATGCTAGTTGTCCAGTTCTATTTCATCTTTTGAAGAAAGAACTCACTGACGCTACCCTTGATAAGGATGCGTGCAGTCGAAAGGTTTCGTTTTTTCCATTCATTGCCTTCATCGACTAGTGCTGTGCTGGTTTTTCTGACTCATAAAAACTCATACAAACTGCAAGTAGCAGAGAATTCTACATTGACATGGTGTCGTGGGATCCCTAAATGGTGCATGTAAGTTGACTAAGGGCAGCTGCAGTGGCGACTCCACCGCTCTGTCTTGGCTCGGTTTCTCCATGGCTGAGCATTTTCATTTTGCATAGAAAACCGTAGTGCCATCTGTCAGGTGCCGTTTTACTCCCTGGCAGCAGTAAAGAACGGTAATGGCGTATATAATGTCCCCACTTCCCGCTCGGGGGCAGGCAATTTAAGTTGTGCTGACAGTATGCGGACCCTACAGGCCAATTTTCTCGTAAAGTGAACCTTTACTTAGCACAAAACAAGCGCTGCAAGGTTTCTGGAATGCTATTTTAACAGTCCACGTTGACTTAGCATTTCCCTTTAGTGTCCCTTTAACTCTTTCCCTACCGCACCCATTCGGCATCATTAGACCACTATTGATAGTGTGAAACACCACTTTCGAGACCTTCCATGCTGCTCATGGACACACTGCGCTATTGGACATGAAGGAGGAGAAGTATATTTTTGTCTTCTAAGTAGTTCAATTTTTTCCCGCCAGGTGGTGATTTTTGAATGTGCTCCGAAATTCCACAATCGTCAAACTAGAAAGCAAAAATGGCCGCCCGCCGTCGACGGTTTGAAATGCTGCTTTCAAGACCTGCGCCGCTAACGAACACATAGCGCCATCGAACATGAAGGAGGAGGACTATATATATTTTGTTTTCTAAGCAGTTAAATTTTTTTCCCACCAGGCAGTAATTTTTTAACACACTCCAAAGTTTCGCGATCGTCAGAGTGGAAAGCAAAAATGGCCACCTCTGGGAGTGACGCGCGCACTTTGAAAGATCGCAGATCTAGTGATTCTGCTGCATCTGCGGCTGATTTATCTATGGATCGAGCAGCAGCGAGTCTGAGGATGCTGCCTTTTCGACGGACTCTGACTCTGAGAGCAATGACGACGCAAACCTGCCCGGAACATCGGCAGCCATAACCCAGCACACCCAACTGTAGTGTTTGCAGTTAAATTTTTGTAGTGGAATATCTTTTCAATGAACAATTTTGATTTACTCAGAGGACATGCGTATTAGATGGTAATACGTTTTGTACATCTCATAATTTTTGTTACATACTTTTCTTAGTACAGTGAAACCTCGTTAAACGTAAGTTGGCCAGAGCTCAGAAAAAGTACGTACTAAACGGTAGTACTGCTTAGCTGAAATAGCATGAGATCGCCCGCTTACCTGTCAAAAACGGAACTCGGAGAGAGTGCGATGAAAGGGGAAAAACATGCAGTATTTATTTACTTCGCACGACAAACGTGTTATTTTCGTTTGATGCTGCCGCGGCCTAGCAGTGATGACAGCGGCCTCAAACTTGCTGAAGCTGTGAGCCAGCTTTTCAGCCAGCCCTCTCTTCTTGGCAAACATTCACATGGCAGATTCCTCATTGGCGTTGCATATGGCGGGGCCCCTTTTCATTGTCGGGTGCTGTTCTCGTTGCGACGATTGCATTCATGAGGCTGACGTAATGCGCAGTTTCTGCCACTGTCAAGCCTGTATCGTTCATGCTGTTGCTTTCCGTGTTGTCCTCATCACTGTGACTAGTCGACACTTCGGCAACAACAGAGGCAACGATGGCAAGAAGTCGAACGTCGCAGCCGACATCTCTTCGCATTCCAAATGCCACACACCGTAGTCAACAGTAGATCCCTGTCGCATGCCAGCGCCGACTTCTTCATGTCACGTTCGATAGCGCGAACAATGTCTAATCTTTCCTCTATGCTGAGCACCCGGCGTCTTTCTTTATCCAAACTTTGGCACGATACAAATTTGCACGACGCCACAACACTCTGTGGCACGACGCCGAAATGATGTTGATGTTGATGAGGCTTTACGCGCAAACACACAGGGCGCTAGGAGGTCACTGTGCTGATCTCTGAGGCTAGTTCTGCCAGGCCGCCCGATGGAGATGACGCACAGCCGTGTTTCCGCGCCAAAAAGTGGAAACACTACGTGTTAGCCGATACGTACGCAATAAGCTGGTATGGTTTATGCGGATACAAAATACATTATGTTCAATGGCTGCAGAGTGGGGGTTTGACTTTACTACATTTAAAACGAAACTACTGTTTAAGCAGGTACGGTTTTATGAGGTTTTACTGTAGATACAAGCGTGTCTTTACAAACTTTGTTCAATTTTATCCCACAATCTTCATTCTGGTAATTTATATCTTATTTATGACATACATCTCGTTTATAAAACTGTCATGCATGAATTGTGCATTCATAGTGCTTTTTGTTTATGTATTAAATAAAATATTGAGTGCAGCAGTTCCTACAAAAAAAAAATCTGGCGTAACCTACAAAGAACGCCTATTTTCCCTAAGGTAGAAAAAGAGTTAAGGTAAATTTTTCTGGTTCGGTCTTCTATTAGGGCTACTATAATAAAAGAAGTGAAGCACATGGAAAAGAGAATTAATGTTCAAGGTTGAACACTACTGACTCTTTGCAGAAGTGCAGAAATGAAAGTGGCTGTTACTCTATAACATTGTCACTGAATGGATTGCTGATGAAGGTGTAGTGGTTGCTTCTAAATGTGCACGTTAAAAACAACGATTTCGCATTTAAACTGGGGATATAAAGGATATAAAAGGATATAAAGGATATAAAACAATATAAAAGAGCGTCCCCAAGGGTGACACGCTCTCTGTTTATGACTCAGTGCCTCCTGGCTTGCCTGCATTTTCTGTGGATGTGCTCATCGACTGACCATGTGTGACGAGAGCTGAGCTTACCCTTTTACTACTATCAATTACAGAGTGGCTGTCTCTCCACCTAAGTGTGTAGTCCTTGCGCGCTTAGCAATATACCTTGTTTAGGTATACTCCCCCTCACCCACCCCCCTTTACCCCATAAAGTTGAAAAGAGGCAAAGGTGCAGCATTGAGTCCTTGTTTGTCAAGAACAAACCAGGACACAACACAGTATTCTTGTCTGTTTACGACTACGTATCCTCGTTTTGAGCACTTCCTTTTTCTTTTCTTTTCTTTTTCTTCTTTCAATTTTCAACAGAAAGCTGACTTTTCATTTCCACACACTTCCTTCACCACTGGCCCCATTCAACTCACCTGCACTGCTTCGGTGCTTTCTGCCAGAGCAAGGACAGGCGTTTCATCCACCACAATGTTTGTTGCCTGTGGCGTGCTTTGGACGACAGCCACTGTGTGAGCTTGTTGTGAGGCCACCAGCACAGTGGATGTGCTGGTGGCCTCCGCGACAGCAGGGCTGCTGGTGGTGATGGAATGCCCTGACGACGAGACTGACATGGCCACGCTGCTGGCATCGATCAGTGGCACCTGCACGGGCTGCATGTCGAATGTAGCCCCTGCAATGCTCGTGGCGGCTGAAAGATGGGAAAATTCCATAATGAGTCTCAACTTGTGTGTGGCTGACTGGATCCCAAGTGTGTGAAATGAAGTTAACACTTACAGACCTTTTTGCGTAATGACAACAACCCTGTGCACAGTCTGGGTTCCTGCCACCATCGTGAAGAACAGATAAGCATGCGAGTGCAGGACACGCATAGAAAATTGGTAGCCGCAAGCCCTCTACTACAGGTCTCACTGAGTTTGCTGTGGTGTTCTGACATATACACATATAGAGTGTATTATATGCACAACATGGGCATCTGAATGCAAGCTTGGTTCCCTGCAACGGAATAGGTGGAACATCTTGACATGCTTGTGCACTTTCACCTCGAATGCATCATGCAAAACTACCACATGGACAATTATCAGAGGGAAACAAGCAGCTGTGATACTGCGCCCGCTAACCGTCCCTTCTGCATTTTGCAGATACAACATCAAACTTCGATTCTCTGACACTTCATGGTAGACGTTGACTGCGGGCACTGCGGGAGATAGGACTGGGACATGGTCATCAGCTACATCAACATGTGTTGAACGAGATTCCACGCATGCTTTTGGCAGTGCAAAAGCACCTGAATTATCAGTCTCCATTCATCAGAGCACATCTGGCAGCCATGATTCAGCAGCTGCTAAGTGCCACTTCCGCATACTGCAGGTGGATTTCTTCAAATTTATTTTACTGAGACTACCGTCTTACTACTGGCTGTTACTCTGCTCTAAATTTGGGTAGGTGTTGCATTTACTGTTTCAACTTCCGATGTGACCGGGGTGGGGGTGGGGGTGGTTTCGTTCAAACTTTCAGGCAGTGTTCGACGAGTCTTTCTTTCAGGGACCTTGCAGTAGCAAACATTGCTCACTTCAAAAATTTGTCGGTGTAGCTTTGCCCAAAACATTGTCCAGACTGACGGCCCTTCACTAGCAGCAGGTGTTGGAGGGTAGTGTTACTCACCGATGAGCGGGATTCAGTCCTAGTTTTTTGCGCCGTGCTAAAAATACTCTCACACTCTGCGTAGCTATGCGGTATCCCGAGTAAATCCAGCATCACCTTAGCAACTTGGTGAAACATATTTTCCACCAGTGTTTTTCATTTTTCCAACTATAGAGCACTGCACATCCCACCTTTCTTGATTCAGAATGTCCTCTGGAAGACTATGCGTGTAATGTGGCAAACTCAGCTTCGAAAGCATCTAAAGCGTCTTCATTAGATTCATTGGAACCTGTGGGGGGGTGCAGCTGAGGAAAACTCTGAATAAAGAAACGAAGACTCGAGAGCGATGCCTGTGCAATAAATTTCAGGTTGGCCACCTCCGCATTCTTCAATGTTGCGTCCACACCCATAACGCTTCGCCTCGTTGCATTTCCGAAATATTTTCCGTAGAAGAGGCCCAACGTGGTCGCTGACACTAAGGGATAGGTTGTGTTCGACGAGGAATCCCGTAAACAGGCACTCCGCACGTATGACACTGTCGTCGCAGTTGTTGCAGAGAAAGTTCACTATGTTGTTCTGCTCCTCAGTGGTGTGAACATAGCTTTGATGCTTCGCCACGGAAATGTGCAGTTTCAAGTCGCCTTTTGCCACCGTGAGACACGCTGACGTCACATCCACACGTTGTACAATATGCAAAATGTTCTCCTTTTGTTGATGTCAAAAAGCACGGGAATTCAGAAGTGTAAGATCGCAAGAACTTCTACAAATACCTTTTCTTGTGCTTTGATAGCGCCATGGCATCAAGCACACGAGGATTCTAACTTTACACAGTGCACTGCAAATACGGCCTAGCCAACACTAATCATACACACACGTAGCAGCAACAATGCACCATGGTGGAAGGCATGCATGAAATGCAAAAGCTACATTGGCTCGCGCTTTGGTCGGCTTACTAGGCACCGTAGTCGGCTGCTTAATCAATGATACCGATGGTGCTAGTGCAGCCGTTGTTCATGATGCTGACGATTACGATGTGGCTGTAGATTCGGCGGTGCCGGTTTCGCAAAAACCATTATTGCGTGAACAGAAACCACTTTTCGGGAGATATCAGACAGTGATCGTACAATCGGAAAGTTCAGTAAAAAATCGGAACTCTCCCGGGCGAATCCGGAGGGTTGGCAGGTATGATACATGAAGTAAGGTTCATAGTTTATTGGCGTCACGGGCGCTCAGGCAAAGATCACTCAGTGACCAAGAACACTCGTCACAATGCAAGCGAACGCTTCACACTGTGCCTCGGAAACTTGAGATTACGAGACGAACACTTGACGCGCAAGAACAAAACGTGCATGAAGGTACCAATGATCTCAGCTAGGCTTTTGCACTTGGCAAAGGTTGCTTCCAAGATACAGCGCATGGCCCGCATATGAACAGCCATGCACAGCTACAGCAAGGGTAGGGAAGAGGGCAGATAGGTGTGTGTCCCCTGCCCCCCTCCTTTCTCTAGTGCGTGCTTGATCATGTTACTGCGTGCTCACCCATTCCCCACCTCCCTTGCACTGAAGGAATTTTCAGCTCCTGTGTTTCTCTGAGTGCTACAAACTGCTGCGCGCCATGGCCTCTGCAAGTTGTTAAGAAACATAGTGCAGTGTTGTATCTCGCATACTGTGTTCCGGCGCACACGTTTCGACGCTGTTTTTGCCGCTTGATCTTTAAATGTGGAAGGACAAGTTCCAGCTGCATGCTGGAACTCCTGTGCAATAAAGTCGGCGAACATTACAATATGAGTCTTCAAAGCACATTTCACATTCTTGTATACATGTGGAAAAGCATCCTCATGCCCGTCATCACTGACTGTTTTAGACACAGTGGCCAAAGTGTTGCCAGATGACAATGCAGATGACTGCCAGAATTTTGGAGGTGTTCTGCCTGATGCAGTGACACCTGACGATTACGTCGGTACTGATGATGCCATTGCTACAGCCAATTGGCAAGGACAGCACACTGAGTGGCAAAGATTCTGAACGTGAGAAGAGCAGGCTCAGCCCCATCGCACTGTGAAAGAAGATGCAAAGGCCCTCATTGCATTAGAATTTTGTTGGGACACTGAAGTAAGCATGCGAGCGGCTGAGCACCTAGAAGGACTTAGAAAAATAGTATCTGTGAGGACTGCTTTGAGAAAGCAGACAAGCATCCTTGATTACTTTGTGGAGGTATGTTGGTGAAAGCCGTGCATTTTGTTTTTGTCCATTCGATGATTCGGACATTAAGTTAATTAGGAAATTTTCTTCGGTCCCTAGAAATCTGAATTAAATAAAGATTTTATTCTACGAAAGCTTCATTTGTGCAGCCATGATTATATTATAGGCCAAGCCACGTTTCAAGCTGAACTGAACCACCCATATCTTGGTATTCCCCCATTGGTGCGCTGCCCATTAGAAAACTCGCACAGTCAGCAAATGCCAGGTTTATCTCCAGGTAACATTACAAGAATCTCTACAACCTTTCAAACAGCCAAAGCACGTTTACCTGCTGGGTGGATGAGCTTGACAATCCCCTTGCCTTGGGGCAGGGGATCTGATGCCAAGGGCTGCACCACAGCAGCCAGCGTGGCTTGGGTCGAGGGCAGCAGCTGGACCAGTGTGACAGGACGCCTGTCGGCACGGGGTAGCAGGGGCCGCTGGACCACCAAGGGCTTGCGCACCGCCCGCAGGCGCATGCCTCGCCTGTGTCCTGGAATCAGTCGCTGTGGGAGTACACCGCACTTTTACCTTAATTCATAGCATGGTCACCTCAGTATGCTGACATATTTCATAGTTAGCGTGAAACCACAAAGTCTCTGTTAAGTCTGTGTGCATCTTAATAGACTGGAGCACTCATGCACCAACCTGGGTGACTGGTTTCAGCAATGTTTTTTGCCTGATACACCATTTAAACACTGCATGTCCAAAGCTTGGCAAGCAGTTGTATTTAACAGAAACCACTCTACATTGCACAGTATATCGTTTCGAGCAAGAAAACATCCTATAACAGCAACCTCTGTAGAAGTGGAAAAGGGAGCTCAAGTCACCAAAGAAAAGAACAGAGCACACTGTATATCACAAATCAGTTCTGCAAAAACCCGCAAGATGGTGGAGGTTTTATGAAAGGAAAAAAAAATTTCATCCATCTTGCGAGCTTCCACAGAACTGATCTGCCATATTCAGTGTCCCTGTGCTTCGAGTTGTCGGTTAATTCAGCCTCGCTCTATGATTTGCCAACCTTATGGTTAGTTCATTTGGTATAGCAACTGCTCTGGAAATGCGTTGGTCCCAGGTTTCATACCCAGACCAGGACAAATTTTTCTTTAGCTGCAAAGCTCTCCCTCGGAGAAACCCACATGGGTTTCCTTTGTAACTTCCTGCTACTCTCAGGTGGACGATAATTTTTTTTTTCCGTTTCAGTCAATACTGTACCCAATGTGGAAGGAAGCGTCAAATGCTTCTTTACTGCATCAACTTTCATCAAATTGCTATAGCACTTCAGTTCAGCTTGCCATCACGATTTCTCTCCTTTCTCATTGCAATGGAACAGTTTAGGGCCACCATGAACATGTTTTGTCACCTTCACTGAACTCTTCTCCACTCCTCATCATTGCCAAGATCTGTCTCACAAGGACCAAGTGCCATAATAAAATTGACTACCACCTTGCACATCACCTACTTCGTTTCCATTTCAACATTTATCCTCCAACGTACATTTCATTGGCAGTGCTAACAAATACATTATGCAGCAGACAAGCTCATGGCTCAGCCTATGCACAGTAAGACTTTAAGAGAATGAAAAATTCGCAACTAAGCTTCCGAGTGAATTTCAGGGCTGTTCATTTTTTCAAAGAATACCAGTAATCCAGGATAACGCTCATTTCCCGACTCCCTTTTTAGTTGCACCAGAACATATTTTCTTCCTTGCCATCAAACTGCGCTATTTTTCTAACTTACTGCTCCTAATTTCAGTGGGTGGTACAGTTAAGCATCCATTTAACAAAGTTGTAAAAATCGGCACTCTGCTTCATTAGACTGAAAATTTTTTACACTGAAGTACTGTACTTTCTTCTGTAAGTAGCACACTTAAACCTGGTTACATCAAAGTCAGTAAAATTGCCAATTTGCTTCGTTACATGGAAATTTGACCTTTTACTCAAATAAGTGTAGTCACCGATGGATTTTTCTTACACATAAGGGGCTGCAAACATTTTTTTTTATTATCGAGCGATCACAAAAAGCCAATTTGAATAAGACAACAAAGCTCATTCTGTTGAATTTGAGAGTTGACGACGAAAGATACGGTTTTGTGCGATGTCGACGATATGTTCATATCGGCAGTACAAAGAGAAGCCAGCCGTGCTTTTGCATCCACTCCGCCCTCGTGGATGATCTAGAGTCACCTGCAGTGGAACGATGCTATCATGAAAAGCACTGGCAGCAGGGAGAGAATGCTTTGTCTGCCTCTCGCTTCAATGCGCCTCCAGAACTCGAGAATACACAACCTCCAGTACTAAACGCCTGGGAAGACAGCACACATGATGCCACCCCATCTTGGCACGCCCACACTTTGCACGAGTGGCAGGTTATCTCTAAAAGAGGGCACGCGGGCTGCGTATGCACTCAGCTATGCACAGCAATGGCCACGCTAGAAAAGAATATGGGCACCAACCGGCCGCTTCTAATTCAACCATTTGACCATCTGCATCCACCAAAGCTTTTATTTGTTGTCTCAGTATTTCTTTGCAGTAGCAGTGAAATTTCATTATAAAATCATGTATAAACACACTTTGTTATATTGCAATTCTAAGTACATGGTGTTCTATGAACAAGAAATTATAAAAAGTATAATACTTCGTTATATTGAGAATTCTGTCATACTGAAGATTGTAATATTAAGGTTTAACTGTAGTAGTAGTAATTGGTTTATTTATATATATATAGATATATAAAGAAAAAAGAAGCGAAGGAAAAGCTTTTACTGACTGCAGTAACTGTCTAGCATAATCTGCTGACACCTGAACAGCGGTCAGCACTGGAGGAGGAAAAGGGGGAGTAAAGGAAAACCATTTACGTATGTACAATATAGTGACCAGGTAAAAAAAGATTTACAGCTTGCTTATGGGGTGACCTCCTCGAGAAAGTTTGTCACTCGGCCCCACACACCAGCATTGTTAGGTCTCTTAGAGCAGCCGGGTGGCGAGGCCCAACTGCTCAAGTAGTTGCACCGTGTTTTGCGAGCTGCCTCATGTGCTGGGCCTCAGTGCTGTCGACCAGCAGCCCGTGAGTGCGGTAGCTTTTCTAAGGGCCACACCTTTCACATATCTAAATTCAGACCCGTTTCTTTCAGAGAAGAAATGTCAAGGAAATTATCCATGCATTTGGCACACATCGCCCTCTTTCTACAGTAGTGACAAGGCGCATAGAGGTGTAGCAGTGTCCTTCCTTGGCTGTTTCCAGAATTAATAACTTGTCAGGAAGCTTGCAGGTCATTGGCGATATCGAGAAACTCGTTTCCTAGTGCCACGTGGCTTGTACTGTCAAGCTTTACAAAGCAACGCCTGCCACTGCATGGTGTGTAAACCATGCACCAATGCTTTTTGCACTCCTAGAGAACGTCTGTGCAGTAATCTCTGGTCCTCACAATGCGGCCTGTAAAGTTTGCCAGTGTTATCAACTGCAACATTCACATCACATTTCACATAAAAACATTAGTACCGTGTGTCTACTAAGTTGACATTTCCAAATTCCCTGAGTTTTCCAGGTTTTCCCGGAGCACCTTTGCGAAATTCCGTGAATGAGCCAGAACTTTGTTTTATGTCAAGACAGGCTGACACCATGTTTCCCGATGCTGTCACTGTCTAGTAAGCATGTTGAAACAAAAATAACAATGACTTAATCTAGTTTGAATAGTAAGGAGTAATATCTATCTTATTTTTAAAAAAACAGAAGAAAGGTGTTAGTAAAATGCACAGCGAAAAAAATGGTAAAACCTATTTCAAATTGAGTCAAACATTTTCAAATACGAATTAAAAGGAGATGCATACATAAGTAAATATTTTTTCAATATGAGCTATTTCTATCAACTCATAGCAAGCTCATTGGTATGAGGCCTGAACTTTGTCACAACTAAGATTCTCTCTCAGCGGCTGAGAAGTCAACCTCAACTGTCCTGACATACTCTCAGCCCGTGCACAACATCTCAGTGATGGGTGTCACTGCTTTAAAGAGTTCATTTTGGTTTGGATGAGGGACACCTGCACCTCGACGTCAGCCAAGACTTTGTTTCTTGAGCTCAAGCTCCTTCAAAGAGGCGGTGGCACGCTTCCTTTCCCGTTAATTCCTCAGTGCGTCGGTCCTTTCTGTTCTCATCCTCCTTCTGCTACGCTTTCACCCCATGGATCATTTGAAGCATCCTTTTGGTCAGTTGTACAGTTAACGTTCGAATTTTCGGACTCTCTAGGGGTTGCAAAAACATCCGAAAAATCGGGCAGTCCGAAAAAAATGAATGCATGTCTTTAAATGACCTTAAGGGCTAAAATTGCCACAGGCACGTCCGAAAAATTTATTAGGCATATCGGCGCTCGTACTGTGACAGGAGACGGGGGTGCACGCGTGTATAATTAAGGAATAAATATACTGTGTCTCGTGACAATTGCCCCGTCCCACGGTTGTTATGCTTCACCGCGTAACACTGCTGTACTGAGGCGAAGCTAACTTTCAGAGACTGTAATTACGCAACGCGCTGTGTTCTGCGAGCTTTGAAGCCAATCGCGAGGATTACAAAGGCGGAGTCGGTGCCACTGCTGACAGCGGCGAATTCTTTCAGTGACAAACACGACACAGCACGGCAAGAAGCTTAATAGCGAACGTAGAAGCAGCTAGGCCTAACGTTGCCGCGGTGGTGGCTACGGCTGCCACCGGATCTGCGTGCGAGAGTGCCGGTTCGAGGCGGCAAGATGATCAAAATGGCGGCGGTGGTGGCTTTGATTAATGTCATTTCAGACCTGCAGTCAGGGCAGGCACGTATCCAGGATGTTTTTTTCAGGGAGAGGGGGGGGGGGGCCACCCACGGTAACTACTACGCAAATGAGGGGGGCGGGGTGCTTTACTAGTACAAATGTGAATAACGTCCACCATGCGCCATAAAAACGCATAAACCCACAAAAGAGAAATGAAATAAGGTGCATTTTACAGGTACGCCTGTGCGATACACCTCTCCTTTACTTGCAAACAAGGAACTACATCAGATGGACTTGCGCAAGAAAGAAGCGCAGGAAAAACACTGCCAAGAACAAGTAAAGAAGCCAAAGTGTAAAATAGGGATTACTTTAGTAAAATACAACTTAAAAATAAACAGCAGTTGGCCACCAAGGTACACAAACCGCGCGGAGTTGTGTTACTGCGCCAGCCAATCACAGAAGCAAACAAAATCATTGTCATGTGGCCTTTTCAAAATGGCCGTCGTACTTGATACCTGCGGAGCGTCTGCTATTCTTGAAGAGCCTTTTCATCGACGGATGCTATGAGGAGTGCAACAGACATTGACAAAGTTTATAGAGTCTGAGCATTTCACTCTTCAAAAGTCTGCAGTGCCGTTCATTTCACTGATGAACCCGTTTTACTCATGAAACTTGACTGCCAACTGAAGTCAAACTTGACAATAAATAGTTGCAGCAAAGCAAGCATGTTATTTCAGTTTAATAAAAAATTAGGCTTTGGCCATTCCACTACAATAGACGACGCAAAAGGTGTAAAATTACGCGTTAATAATTTAATTTTTGCGGTTACCGCCTTATTTGGCTAATAAGAAAAGTTTGAAGTACGAATTATTTGTAGCCTCGTGGAGGAACAGTGGCTGGCTGTTATGAGTGCGGGGGCGGGGCTTCACTGCAGACTTAATATGTATCCGACTATAGTAGTGCTTTTTTGAATTAGCTCTGGAAGAATTATGAGAAATATTTATTTGCGGAACAATCACAGTTCTTTTGGATCCCTCGTTTACTGATCTACCAAGTGCCCAAACAGACTCATATTGTTATTTTGGATTGTTATTTTGTTGTTATTTTATTGTTATTGTTGATATTGTTATTTTTATTACGTAACGATGCGTGGCTGCCAGTCCCGTACAACAGCGTAGGGCGCAGGACGGTGCGATTCTAGGCGTACTGCGCCCACCGCCAGAAGGTTAGAAAAACACCTGCATAATCACAGCAGAGAAGTGGCTACGTTAGGTGGCTCGAATGATAACTGTAGAAGCATCATTCAGAACACACGGAACTGTTTTCCACTTCCTTTTCTTGTTCTACTTCCTTTTTAAATAAAAACATGTCGATCCATAAATAATTTTATAAACAACCGTCAAATTTGTTCATTTTCGCTTTCCCTTCCTGTTTGGCTGTTGCCTTGGTTGTCTCCCTTAGTAGATCGCCTCATTTCTCAAATCCTTGCAACTCTTGTTTCCAGCTGGCAATTTTGCACGAAAAGAGCTCTACAATTAGGGAAAAACCAGACGAGTTAACAGGTGACAGTCATATTTCCTATGAGTTTAAGGGTTATTGTAGAGTTTGATGATGGACGCTGTCTCGTATTATTTTATTTTCCACCTTTTCTAACCCATATCGCGGTTATATGGTTCCGAGAATCTGTCAGCGTCGCGGCGAGCTGTTACTTGAGGAAATGATGAAGCATAAGGAAAAGTTAAACGCAATTGGAGTTTTCTCTGGCTGCAACTCGTTCCACGTGCGTACAGACCAGCTGACCATGAACCGAATCCCTTTCCTGGTCCTGGATAAGTCTAAACAAAGAACGTTGAACTAATGAAGCAACAGCGATGTGCGTGACCGTCGAAAAGATGGTGACAACTGAATGCATCGCGTGGGCACCGAATCGATGAGGAAACTGGCCTTCACACCCCAGGAGATGCCGATAACTACCGCCATCCAAAAGGAGTGAAAAAGACAGCAAAATGTTGACCGCCGAATACCTGTCAAGTTTCAACATTGATTTGGCGGCGCTTTAGGAATTTGTGGGAGAAGTGGTGGTGTGGGCGGGGAGGGGGGCCAGGCCCCCCCGGGCACCCCTTGGGTACATGCCTGAGTCAGGGCAATATACAGTGACTATATGGAGTACGTGGTGGCGCTTCAAAGCCGTGCGAATTATTGGGCATGTACGAAAAATCGGGCATCTGGAAAATCGGTCGTTAACTACTCTGGCAATACCTCGTGCCGATGACACGGCATCAATGACGATTCGTTGCGATTCCTCTGTTACTGGAGCTAGCATTAATACGACTTTCATTCCCTTTCAATAAAGTTACAGCTAATTTTACCTGATAGAAGCCCAAATTCCCTGAGTTTTCCCTGAGTATTTCCAGACTATTCAAATTCCCTGAGAATTCCCGGTTTTCCTGGTTGGTAGACAATCTGTAGTAGTTTCTTCTTTCTTTTGTTTTTTTCATCGCCCGTCCTTACACACGGCACAACACCTGAGTCCACATCCAAGGATGGCTTCACCTTTGAACAGTGCAGTATCATTGCGGTGCAGAGACAAATCGTCAGTTATAGAGATAAACTGGTCATCGCCGAGTGCAGAACGTGCACAAACAACTATACCTAATTCATCCATTCAGTCTCTTGTACCTGACACCTGGTTTCGATTTAATGCCGTGGTCTCCCTTTACGGCAGTGAAAAAAAGCTTCTTTACATCAAAATCACAGATTAAAACTTCATTATATTACGGCTATGAATACATGGTGTTCTAGAGACATAACGTCGTGAACAGTAAACAATCAGTGAAATCAAGGACTTCTTATATTTAAATTCGTTACATCAAAGTTTAAATATACTAATTCTAAATTTATGCACCAATGCCTGTCATAAGGTGGTTTTTTGTTGTTGCTTTTGTTTGCTTGACATAAGCAATGAACCTCTTATGCACCTGAATGTAGTGGTGGCATAGAAGGGGCTAATAAAAGAAAATAATTAAGACCAATATGAGAAGGCAGCACATACAATGCTGCACCCTATATGAGGAAGCACATCAATCAGCACCATGTAGTGCTGCCGTTGCCGCATGTCCCTGTCCCTGGTATTGCACCATGGCAAACCAACAAATCCAATGAAATGTATTAGAAGCACAAGAGCTGTTTCGTGGTGTCCTATGCAGAATTCACAGAACCATTCCAGCATGGCCGTTTTGTGAGCTGACCCCTCAAATCCACTTAGCTACATGTATTACCAAATAATGCGATTTCTTCTTATTCACTGTGTTTTATTAAATCACTCTTCCCAGTATTTCATTTTTTTCCAACGCTATTTCATTTTGGCATAGAATCAAAGTTCTGTACATGAAAGAGTTACTCAAGCTTGTAAAAATAGTCGTTGAGAACTCACATCCAGCTGCTCCTGATGCGTGATGTTTGTGGGCATGCCCGGTACCCCCGCCTGCTTGTGAGCTCGCGGTGCCATGCCCATGGGGACCACGAATACGTGCTGGTCAGTGCCAGAGGCTGTAGTGGCTGCCGACCCATCGGCTGCGTTTTCCAGCACCTGCGCCTGCTGTACCTGCTGCAACGTGGGCCGCTGGGCTGTCCTTGTTGACGGGCTACGGCCAAGGGCGCGACTTGCCGCACTCTTGCCCGAGGGTGGGGTGCCTCCAGCACTGGCACGTGTTCCGCTGGACCCACCGCCAGTGCCACTTTTACCTGAAGGGGGCGTGCCGCTAACAGCAGTGCCCCGCCCTCCTCCTGTTCCAGTGCTGCTGCCACATCTGCCCGCAGGAGGCGACAGTGGACCCTTGGGGAAAAGGACAATGTGCACACCATGACCTTGGTAATCAAGCTAATGTAAATAGACCGCTGCAACACTTGGAACAGCTGTTTGGATGAGCTGTCACGAGAGCGATGGACAAAAAATAGCCTGCTTGACTACCAGGCACTCTTACTGGCAAATCACAGACCCAGCAAAGCTCAGTGTGTTGTTGTGCAATATTGTGGCAGATGCTGATATGGCTGCAGTAGATGGTTCCCCCACAGTGATGCATGTTTCCATTTTGTCATGGTTGAAGACACACAAGAGATACGCCATGTTTTCCTGACCCCTATGTGCATGCGTGAGTTGTGAGAGAAAAATCTGGGGAATGTGCCTAGGCGCTACGGAGAGCACGCTTTGCTCCGTTCATCCCTAGTGGAGCTGAACTGCATGTCCGTGAATAAATACCCTGGAATAAAATCTATTATTTGATCTTGTCATTCGTGGCATAGCAGTCACAGTACTGTGCTCATGAATGGGAAGTAAGTAGTTCAAATCGCACGTTTGACGTTTCTCTTTTTTATATCTGAATTATTACTTTATTTTCCCCTTTGACTTTTCCCATAGTTCTTGTTTATATTTACACCTCGCTACTATGCCTGACATGGAAAGTTCTTGCCAAGGGGAGTGAAGCGCTGAGGTGGGGGTGGCTTACGTAGATGTTGTTTTAGTGGCCGCAGACCTATGAATGACACATTGTTACTGTGAGTTTGTTGTATATTGTGTAGTTGTTGTTTACCTATGCTTTAACACCAGGCCTGACATGGAGGGTTTCCTGCCAAGGGGAGCGAAGTGACCCTGCACGAATCGCGGGGCTTATGCTACCGCAGACCTATGAATAATGACACGTTACTGCGAATTTGTTGTATGCTTCATCATTGGACTCTGTAACGGATGTTGTGATCCTGTTTGGATGGAAGTTAAACGTTCGTTCTCGCATAGTGCGCACTGCCATCGGCTAGGGACAAATAGAGCAAAGTGTGCCCTCCTTCGTAGTACCTAGGCGCACTCCCCATATTTTTCTCTCACAACTCACATATGCACACAAACGTTAGGCAAGGCGACACAGCTCTCGCATGTCTGTACCCTTGACAAAGTGAAAACATGCACAATGACAGCATCCAGCAAAATATATCCATAAATGTGTCATACAGAGATGCAAGTAAGAAAAGAAGAATGCACTAGAGCTTCTATGTACAGTTGTCCGCAAAATGCATGTGCCATGCTCTTTGTATCACAAGTCTGTTTAGATTTTAACAAAGTCTCATCATTTTAAAATATGCTTTTGCAGGAGTAACATTTATTCTTGGTGCAAATGTCGTTTAAAAAGCACAGAACTTTCCTTCAAGATAAGTAACTGTGATTTTCATTGGCAAAAAGGTCGAGTATAACCAAACAATGGCAACAACGCTATTAACATGTGAAATATGAGGATGGCTGTAAAGAGGCCTAAAGATCAGAGACAGTGTAGGTTCATTAGGTGCATAAGGGGGACAACATATGTTATCCTTTTCTGTGCCAATGTTTGTTTTAGAAACCCACCAAAATTTCCTGAATCTTTCAATGGCTGATTCATTGTGAACAGCTTTCATTATTGCAATATCAGCAGTTCATTTGTTGTTTTCTGCTGTCTTCTACTGTGAATTATTTTTTCATATTCACAAATTGCAGACAGAAATGGTCACAGAAACAGTCTGTATGAAGCGGAATATTTCTTGGAGCAGAAGGCAAGCGTGTTTTTGTTGTCCTCCATGCTATGTTTTATTGCTGGCACGGCGTGGAAAGGAAATCAAAGAGGCGCCGGTGGCAAAGTGTTTTTTGTTGAGCTGAGTCCACACTAGAGAGGTCGCCAGAAGCTCCAAATCTTCCTCCCTATCTTTAGTACTGAGTTAAAGTTCCGAACACAACTGCCTAAAGCTTTTCAAGTCTAATCGTTTACTTGTGGTGAAGAAACATCCAAGAACACCACGATTCCAGCACTGAAAACATGATGGTTATCGCTGTCGCTGCCTCCTTCACGCCGCCATATTTAAAACTCAGGAAAACAGGCTTTTGCTTTGCTTCTGCCAACTGAGCCCTCAAAAAATTTGTCGTCTCTGAAGCTGGTGCTATTTAATAGCATAGCATTCACATCAAATGATGGAACGATGGCCACTTGCCTAAGGCACTCAGTAAATGAAACAAAATCCCTGGACAAGTGAAACTTGTCACAGGCATATTTTGGAGGAAACACCTGGAAGAGTGTGACTCGTCCTTGGCACAGAAAGGGCTAAAGTAAAAAGTCCTTCATTTGTACAGTTGAATTTGGGTATAATAAACACAGATAAAACAAATTATCAGCTATAAGGAAATAAATCTAAAATTCGGTTCGCCATAATTTATTTCATGGAGTGCATATTCTATTGCTATAATAAAACAGAAATTGCAAGACCCAAAAAAATATTGGTTAGAACTAAGCAAATACAGTTAAACCTCGATATACCAAAGTAGGTAAAATTGGCAATTTGCTTCGTTATATCGAAATTTGGTTGTATTGAAATTCAACCTTTTATGCAAATAAGTACAGTCGCAGATCAAATTTTCTTACAAGAACAGGGGCCGCAGAATTTCCCGAATTATCGGGCAATAGAAAAAAGTTAATTTCAATAAGCAACAAGTTATTTTGATGTATTTGGGAGTCGGTGACGAATGATAGGATTTCACGCCACATCGACGATATCTTCACATCGGCAGTACGAATTTAAGTGAAGCCAGCCATGCTTTCATGTGCACTCCGCCCCCGCAGCTGATAGCGTTGCCCGCACTGGATTGACGCTATTATGAAAAGCACCAGCAGCAGGGAGCGAATGCTTCATCTGCCTTTCGTTTCAACGAGTCACCGAAACTCAAGATTACGCAACCTCCAATGCTAAATGTGTGGGAAGACAGCTAACATGATGCCATGCCGTCTCAGCATGCCCACTCTTTCCACACACGGCAGATTACCTCTAAAGCAGGGTGCGCAGCTGCATATGCACTCAGCCATGCTTACAGCCATGCGCAGCAACAGCCGAGATGTGTACCCGAAATCACAGCGCTTGTGAAGCCACCATCTTTCTTGTCTCTCCCTCCACACTTTCACTCGCACCTAAAGCACGAAGTGCACGGGCCGCGATAGGATCTTATCACACTTGGACTTTATACAGAACATTTTGCGGCTCCACTTCAGCGGTTACTCTTGTTACGCCGTGCACAAATTGAGAGGTGCGTTTGCAAGCAGACGCTTGTACTAATTCAATCATTTGACCATCGACGTCCGTGGAAGATTCCATTTAGTGTCTTGGCTTTCCTTTGTGGTAGAAGCGAAAAGTAATTATATTGAATTTACGTACAAACACACCTTACTATATTGAGGTTCTAAATACATGGTGTTCTGTGGACCAAGTGGTTATGAAAAGTTAAGTACTTCGTTTTATCTAGAATTTCATTTTATTGAATTTTTTTATATTGAGGTTTAACTGTATTTGTCCACTTCATAGCTTAAAATACGCATCCTGATAGAAAGAATTGTCAACTACATAGCAAGATCGACTTCAAACAGCACAATCTGGACTCGCACACGTTTCCTCCAACGCGTGGCTTTGCTGGCCCGCAGTGAACAAGTTAGCCCACCAACCTTGTGTAATCCCACAGATACCACAGATGCATGTTAACAACAGTTAAATGAGTGCATTTGCAATTTATTATTGTTCACTTGCCATGTATTGGCAATGGGCACAGCAAGTTGCCCAATGGCCATCATAATCGACAAGAGACCCTCTGTTGGCCTGTGGAAGGCATCATGCTTGTGTGGTTTTCACACAGGTCCAATCACAACTTTTTTTCCCTCACCGGTATCAATGCTTACATATGAATATTGGACATTACGAAAGTATTTTTTGTTGAATGCAACTTTATAACAAGGTCCGATTGTAATTGCTTTCACAGAACTCTGCAGCCTTGTCAGATCCCTTTAGCATAAACTAGAAGGCCTGTCCTATTCTCACACAACTGTTGCAGCTAGAACCTCAAATGGACAATGGGGAAAATACGGAACAAATCTTTTTTCAGTAATAAAAAGAAACAATTAAAACAGGAACAATAACAAAAAATACTGGATAAAGTCGAATGTACTTATAACAATATTCAAGTGCCACGAAATTCCATTGTTATAACCGATAATTGTTATAACCGAGTTGCATGAAAAAGTCAAAATAGGGGGATGACAGAACTGTTGTGAGAAAACCATAATGGCAGGCAGGCCAGTGTACCTCCCCACCACCTTCCTCCATCCGGCTGCAGATTGTGTTCACTCGTTTAACTGCTTCGTGGGTGCTCCGATCGTGTGTAACAAGCCATGGCTGTCGGCGTTAAAGAATGGCACTGCTATAACAACTGCAAAGAGGGGTCACGGGTGGCAAGCGACATGCGAGCACCGCCAAGGCATCGCTTTGGTGGCCCCAAAAGGGTCCTCTTAAAAATTGCGAGAAGGCTGCCACGGCAGCCTGTCAGCTTGAGAAATCAAGAAGAAATGCTGAGGCGAGATCGCCACAATCATCTCACCACGTACTTCTCACTGGCTTGAACGAGAAAACCCTATCGCTGTCAGCCTTGCATGCTTTACGCGAAGCTTGCCAACATCCTTCTCCAAGGCATCCAGGTGCTCCACATAGTGCAGCGGAAGGCTCCTCGCGAAAACGAAACCCCCGGAGTGACTGAATCCTCTGCCGAGCCTCCTGTGAGGACAACGTTGAGGCAGCCTGCCCTACCATGTCATCACTGTCGTTGTGGCCGCCGCTATCCGATGCAAGCATGTTCGCGACAATCGCCTCATTGGTTAGAAGCACTTAGTTTCCAAATCTATAGCGGTGCGCTTTCTTTTCACCAGCAACGTCGTGCATTGCCAATGATCCGCGGGCGCATCAGCCATCTTCCGCTTCGGCGGCGAGTCAAACAAACTGTTGGACAAATCAGGATAAGAAACCGCGTGACTAGGAACGATTTCAACCTAGCCAACAAAGACGAACACGAGCGATTAAACTCTTTGCAGAACTGTGCTGAATGAGGAGCAAGCGAGCAATCTGTGAGCAGCGCAGTTGGCACGGTCCATTCGTGTTTTGATGGGTGGTGCGGCTTGGCGGTGGTGGGTTTTGGGGGCAGCCCATTCGTGTTCGGAGGGGTGGAAGGGCGACGGGAAAGAGGCGCACAGAGATGGCTGGAAAATGAGTACGTGGCGACTATTGAAGCAGTGGTCTATCGTGCAACGGCTCGAATTTCTCGTTTTCTCTTTGGCTTCTGTAACGACAACCTCACCTGAGCTGACTATCCACAATATTTTTTGCACATGCACCATATTTCAGTCCAATTTACAATATATCCTGAGGGCAGTTTAGTCATACAATTAACACTGCTACTGCAATTATGACCATGTTGGTGGTAGTTTTTAGTCCAACCGAATATTCTCTGCACTCGTTGCTTTAAGCGAATGAAGCTTTCGTACAGTACTCAGCTATCAGTATAACGGGGAACATGTAATATGCTATTTTTCTTTTTCAGGGATTTCGCATTTCACTACCTTTCAGCACAGACACCCAGCAGCCAGACTTCATCGTTATACCTAACTGATAATGCGGCATCAGGGCATTGTAGTAAGCAGGTTATTTCACCATTGAAAACATACAAAAGTTGACGGTGCAGCCGCTTCTCATTGTTATAACCAATATATTGCTAAAACTGGTATCGTTATAAATGGGTTCGACTGTAATACAGCATGCATAATGTGTATAATTCATAACATTGTCTAACCTGCTTGGTCTTCTCGGCAAACATGACAGTTGCAAGGCTGAGCAATTTTTTCAACATCGTTGTGCACTCAAGGCTGATCTTGGACTTCCTGTCAACCTTTTGCTCCACAGGACAAAAATCATAATGAAGAATTATCTTGCTTGGGCACCCCATCTGAAAGAGAAAAAGATACTTAGCTCGGTATATGGTTGCACCAAACTGCACACACTGAAGAACTTTTAAGAGCCAGAAAGGTTTGTAAAATACTTAAGGGACAGGGAGATCCTGACAGAGTTGCATGATTACATGGTTGCCAAAGAACAATTCAGACATGCTCGATTATTTGGACAGCTTCGTGGCACCACCACAGGCCCCATAGACTTAATGTACATAAGAATGACTATAACTTTAGACACTTTACAGTTCGAATTCCACCTGCATGACCTCGTGCTAATTCGAACGCTGAGTCAAGCAGAAAGAATTAATGTATTTACTCGAATATAAGGCGAGGTTTTTTTCCCCAGAATCTTTAGCCTCGAAGTCACCCAGCGCCATATACGCAAGTTTTGCCTTTAGGTGTGGCTTCAAGGCAGCATGAATTTCACCGTATAGTGTGGCTTCATGGCAGCATGCACCGATACCGTGAAGCCACACCAAAAGGCAATATTTCCTTTTCTCAGGTCCTCTATCCGGCACCCTCTTATAACCGTCACCACCTTATAGTCAAATAAATACATTATATTTTTGCTTTAATATGCCGCGGGCATGATTGCCCTCACATCCTCAAAACCAAAACTAGCAAAGCCTAGTTTTGGTTTCACACTAGCAAAGATTCTAGCCGTTACTGACTGCACCCAAACAACCAGACAAGCCAAACCGTGCTGCTGAGTTGTAAAGGCTGCACATAAGTTGCATTTACAGTTTGTAGCATGAGTTACATGCAACCAGCATTTCTTCCTCTATGTGTCGAACCACAACGTGCTGGATGACTTCAATTATTCGTACTGTGAATTTTTTGTTGCTCAGAATCGTCAAGAAGCTCCAAAAGGCACCAACTCACCCTCAATGTCTGCACCAACAAGGGTGACAATAAGAGAGGGAAGTGCCAGACGACTACTGCAAAGACACTTGCGATCATTCGGCCATAAGAGTGCAGTCGACGTCTGTTTGAGTTACTTGAGAATGAAGGTTTGGTGCACGCATTGATTGCATACTATCTTTTATTTGAAGTGGCAGCGTGACGATGGCTGAAATATGGAGTGACCAGATTCACAGTCAGGCATGCGTGTGCACAGCATCGTGTTGCCAAGTTTTTCTGTATGCTTCTGGGATACGGTACCTTACTTTCTGGCAAATATGATATTTCAGGCTACCGATTATTCAGACATCCTTAAATTTTGGTTCTGGTTTCTTGAGGGTGTCTACCAAAATGGCATAATTCAAATTCCCTGAGTTTTCCAGGTTTTCCCTGAGTGCCTTTACAAAATTTCCTGAGTAACACAGAACCTCGTTTTATGTGAGGACGGTTTGACACCATGTTGCTTGATGCTGTCACTCTCTAGTAAGCATGTTAATAAATAGACGTCTTAATCCAGTTTGAATAGTAAGGAGTAATGTTTATTTTATTCAAAATAGAAAACTGAAGGGAGGGGTTAATAATATGCACAACAAATAAAATATCTCTGAAAAAGAAATGGTAAAGTTCATTGCAAATCGAGTCGAACATTTTCAAATATGAATAAAGATGCATAAAGAAGTGAATATTTTCGAAAAATGAGTTGTTTTTATCAACTGATAGAAAGCTCATTGGTATTAGGCCCAAACTTTGTCACAAGTGAGATTCTCTCAGCAGCTGGAAAGCCAACCTCAACTGTCTTGGCATACTCTCAGCCCACACACAATGCCTCAGTGTTGCGTTTCACTGCTTATAAGAGTTAAGTTTAGTTTGGATGAGGGTCATCTGCATCTCGGTGTCGGCCAACACTTTTCTTTTTGAGCTCAAGCTCTTTCAAAGAAGAGGCGGCACGGTTCATTTCCCGATCATTTCTCAATGCAACAGTCCTTTTTATTCTCGTCCTCGTTCTGCCGCACGTTTGCCCCACGGACCATTTGAAGCATCTTATTGGTCAGTTGTACAGTCAACGTCCGATTTTTCGGACTCCCTGGGGGCTGAAAGAATGAATGCATGTCTTTTACTACCCTTAAGGGCTCAAATCGCCACAGGTGCGTCCGAAAAAGCTCTGAAGGTCTGCCAGTACACTTCTTAGACATATCAATGCTCGTACTGTGACAGGAGACGGTGGGTGCGCGCATATATAGTTAGAAAATCCATACTGTGTCCCGTGACAATTGCCCCCTCTCACGCATGTTAAGCTTCACCGCAATACTTCACATATGCTTCACCGTGTAACATTGCTGTGCTGAGGCGAAGCTGCCTTTCGGGAACCGGCATTGTGCAACGCATTATGCTAAGCTTCGAAGCCAATCGCGAGGATTACAGAGGTGCCACTGCTGACAGCGGCGAATTTTTTCAATGAAAAATATGGCACCTAACGGCAAGAACTTTAATAGCGAATGTCGAAGCAGCTAGGCCTCGCATTGTCGTGGTGGTGGCTACGGCTGCCAGCGGATCTGCATGCGAGAGCGCCAGTTTGAGGTGGCGAGGTAATCAAAACGGCGGAAGTGGTGGCTTTGATTAATGCCGTTTTGGACCTGCACAGCAAAAAGTCCGGAAAATCGGACGTCAAAGGGTTCTTGCGTATGAAATTTTAGACATTCTTATACATTGACTCTCTGGGGTACATGGTGGTGCCATGAAGCCGTCCAAATTATCAGGCATCCGGAAAATCGGTCATTGACTGTACACTGGCAACTCCTCCAACCAACAGCATGGTGTAAAAGACAATTCATTACGATTTCTCTCTTTTACTTGAGCCAGGATTAGGGTGACTTTCGTTCCCATTCAATAAAATGACAGCTAATTTTCCCTGGTAGAAGCACAAATTTTATGAGTTTTCACTAAGTATTTCCAGACTATTCAATATTGCTGAGAATTCCCGGTTTTCCCGGTTGGTAGACACCCTGTTTCTTGGATGTGGCCCATATGCAAGAAAAAGTGAACAAATGTATATCGGCTTTCAAAAAACAGATGTGCTAGTCTGCAGGCCAGCCAGCAACTAACATGAAAACCTACCAAGTTTGTATGCAGACTTACTGGAAGAAATAGCTTAAAGCTCACATGTAGGCACTAAGCTCCAAACTGAATTCATGTAGCGCATCATGTAGCTAAACTGGCAGTTCTGTGGAGTCAAGGTCAAGAGTGCAACATCTGCATTTTGTGACAACGCATGATGCCTATCAAGCTGTACGGTGGATGAACACAATGCACTCGCAGCACTGACCAACAAATTTCAAATTAAATAGTTGTTCAGTGGAGCAACACATAAAGCAACATTTCATAAATAAATTTTTCACTGTGCTGGCAATTACAAAAAAGCTACAACACTGATTTTATCGTTCATATTCGTTTCTTCAAACTTCCTGACAATTTGGACGTTTTTACAAGACCATCCGAATCCAGAAACACAACTGGTAACTGTATGTTCACTTTTGAAACTGCTGTCGACACAGACAAAAACAAGAAAGAACATGACACAGACATTTCAACAGCAATATGGGCCTGTCTAATCAGACCACAAATGCACTGCAAATCTCTAACACAGATGAACTTGAGCAATTTTACTCTATCAATTAAATGACTTCCAACTGTGCTCATTACCGCTGTCATGACACTGAGTGTTGCATTACATTCCGGCCACAGGGTAATCCAATGCATACATCTTTCTGGTCTACTGTGCACTGTCACCACTGTGTGGCGATATGGCACAGCAACTTTTGACTCTGAAAACTAGTAAAGCTTCTGTGAGCTGGTGAATTCTTGTGTAGCTCGTGCTACCACCAGCCCAGTGCAAACAAGCAAACTTGCAGCCACAGACACCCACCATGAGATAGAGCTCGCCAATGGTCATTAGCCCAGCCTCCTGGGCCGTCCATCCTTTAGTGCTACGCTCACGGGCATGCTCTTCCTCTTCCTTCCTCTTGGCCTCTTCCTGCTGCTCCTGCTGACTTCTCTTCTCCTCTTGCTCTTCTTCCTCTCGCTTCTTCTTTCTCCTAGCCTCTCCTCCTTCGTCCTCCTCATCCTCGCCGCCTTGACGAGCCTCCTCGGCAGCCTTGCCCAGCAGCTGCCCCAGCGTCAGGCCCCTCGCCACCGCACTGCCGTCTGCCAAGATGTTCTGGACACACTCAATGGCAGCTGGCATTGGGGTTGGGGTCACCGGTGGTGAAGAGGTGAGGCATGAATTTGAGGTAGCTGAACACTGAGTCCCCGGAACGGTGCTTGCCGTTGTCACTGGTGGATCAGGCTCCAGCATGCTGCGCAGCAGGGTCAACGACTTCGCGGCCTCGTCCTCGGGATTTTCCTCCACCTGTCCCGCAGGTAGTGGTGGGGAGGACGGAACACTGCTGCCTTGTGATGCCGTCTCACCGCCACTGCTACTGCCTGTGATGACAGTGAGGTTAGGATAACTTTATTGACTGTTAAAGGAGTACTGATGCATGTTTTCGAAGTTGCACAAACTCTACCACATATTTCACAGACATAAAAGGGTGACAAGATATTTTGATTTGAAATAAAAGTTGTCTAACAATGCTGGACTGGACATCATCGTCATTAAAGAAAACTGAGCAAATCTTGAGTCAGTCTATTTTCAAACGACCACAGACCGCAACTTTCGTGTGATTAACTATAAACTACCTAAGATTAGGACTAATTATGGGATGCAAAGCTTGAGGTATAAGATTTCAAAGCTCCTAAATGAAAACAAGGAAATGTCAGACCAAATAAATCAATCGCCTTCAATAAAGTTGTATAAAAGAAATATATGTAACCAAACATAGCTTGTTGGTGTGATGTACGGTTTTCATGTGAACTCTGTGTGTTTTTATGAAGTGAGTTTTAAATGCTTATTCATTCCAGATTGAGCCCAATGAATACTGTAGCGTTTTTATATGTAAGACATAGTAAAGTACCATGTCAGTTGTTGTTTCCCGATTCCTGCATTTGTTCCCAAATGCATACTGTTGCAAATTGCGACGTTAAAGGGACCCTGAAACGATTTTGACGATTTTCTACAAATGTACTGAGTCGTTAGAGTAGGTCCTTCTGATCATTAATTGACGCATCTAAATGCTTCGCGTAAAGCGTGTAATTTATTATAAGGTTTTAAAAATGCACATCGCTGCCGATCCAGGGTGTCTACCAAGTTGACATTTCCAAATTCCCTGAGCTTTCCAGGTTTTCCCTGAGTGCCTTTGCAAAATTCCCTGAGTGACGCAGAACTATGCTTTATGTCAAGACGGGCTGAAACCACGTCACCCGATGCTGTCACTCTCTAGTAAGCATATGAAAAAAATAAAAAAAACGACTTAATTCAGTTTGAATACTAAGGAGTAGTGTTTATGTCATTCAAGAAGAGAATGGAAAGGAAGGGGTAAGTAATATGCACAGCAAATAAAATGTCTTAAAAAACTGCAAATCGAGTCGGACATCGTAAATACGAATAAAAAGGAGATGCATACAGAAGCAAATATTTTCTAATATGAGCTATTTCTATCAACTGATAGCGAGCTCAGTGGTATGAGGCCCGAACTTTGTCACAATTGAGATTCTTACTCAAGAGCACGTAAGTAAACCTCAGCTGTCCCGACATACTCTCAGCCCGCGCATGACGCCTCAGTGTTGTGTTTCACTGCTTTAAAGAGTTTATTTTGGTTTGGATGATGGACATCTGCCATCCCGGCATCAGCCAACACTTCTTTTTTTTTTTTTTTTTTGAGCTCAAGCTCCTTCAAAACGGTGGCAGAACGTTTCCTTTCCCGTTCATTCCTCAATGCATAGGTTTTTTCTGTTCTTGTCCTCCTTCCGCCACTCGTTCGCCCCACAAAACATTTGAAGCATCTTCTTGGTCAGTTGCACAGTCCACGTCCCATTTTTCGTACTCCCTAGGGGCCGCGAAAACGTCCGAAAATCGGCCAGTTGGAAAAAATAAATGCATGTCATTTACTGCCCTTAAGGGCTGAAACCGCAACAGGCACATTCGAAAACGCTCTGAAGGCCTGTCGGTACACGTATTTGGCATAGCTGTGCTCGTACTGTAACAGCAGATCCCGAATACACGCGTGTATAATTAAGGAATACATATTGTGACCCATGACAAAACCCCTTCCGACGCTTGTAATGCTTCACCGCAGTACTTTTGCGTATGCTTCACCACGTAACATACATGTACCGAGGCGAAGCTGACTTTTAAAATCCGGCTTCATTCAACGCACTGTGCTTTCCGAGCTTCGAAGCCAATTGCAAGGACCACAATGGCGCAGTCGGTGCCATTGCTGACAGCAGCGAATTCTTTCAATGAAAAACACGGCACCCAACGGCAAGAAGCTTAATAGCTAACGTCGAAGTAGCTAGGTCTAGCGTCGCCGCAGTGCTGGCTACGGCTGCCAGAGGAACCGCATGCGAGAGCGCCGGGTCGCGGCGGAGAGGTAATCAAAACGGCAGCGGTGGTGGCTTTGATTAATGCCGTTTCGGACCTGCGGTCAGCGCAAAAAGACCGGAAAATCGGACGGCGAAGGGTTCTTGCGCCCGAAATTTCAGACGTTCCGATACGTTGACTATATGGGGTACGTGGTGGTGCCGCGAAGCCGTCCAAATTATCACGCATCCGGAAAGTCGGTCATTGACTGTACATTGGAAACTCCTCCAGCCGACGACAGGGCGTCAAAGACGATTTATTACGATTCCTATCTGTTACTCGAGCCAGCATTACCGCGACTTTCGACCCTTTGAACAAGATTACCGCTAATTTTCCCTGATAGAGGCGCAAATTCCCTGAGTTTTTCCAGACTACTCAAAATCCCTGAGAATTCCCGGTTGGTAGACACCCTGCGATCACAGCACACTGCGCGGCGGAATGTTACGCCGCCCCTACCCATACGACGCAAATCACCCATATGACGTCAGTGGGGCGAGCTATCCGATTGGCTGACCAGGGCACGTGATCGATAATTTTTCCAACTTTATGGTAAACAAATGATGTTCCTAATAGTTGAAATGTTAGTAAATTGGTTGTTTATAAAAGGAAGTAACATAAAGGGGATGCATAAGAACAATTTTTCAGTACACTTAAGCACTTTCGGCACACAGCAAGTGTCGTCTGCTTGTGTTACAACGTGCTCAGTCTTTGACGAGAGCTCCGCCGTTAGTGTCGGTCTGTCTTTTCGCGAGTGCTATGATTCGACTTTGTTGCGTTGTGGACTGCAAACGTAGCGACTCGCAATATGTCAAGCTGCGACATCGGGTCCCTTTGCAAGCCAGTAGACGAGCGGACTGGCTGCAGCGCATCGGACTGCCGCTATCCAATCAGCGCCAGGATTTGCTCGATTGCAGCCGTCACTTTACACCGGAAGATTACTAACACAATAGCGTTTCGCGAGTCCGGTATTAGGGTAAACGCAAGCGCAAATGGGACAGGGCCTGGCCATTTGAGCGTGTCGTTTCATGGGATGAACAGAAGCGCAAATGTGAATGGTCTGCACGGTGCAGCCACTTGGTGGCACAGAGCTCAACCAGACACAGTAGCAGTAACAAAATGTATTCTTCTTTGCTGCTGGCGTAAATTTTTCGCAGGAGTGTAATCGTTAACACGTTTTTTTTAAATGTTTACAATGTTTTACACTTGGTTAGAGCAATATTAGCTCTTTCTTTAACTGGTTAAGCTCTGTGGGTGGCTGGACCGTGGAGACCGATCAGGCAGCTCCCGTACATCTATGCTAAAGTTCCTTCATCAGCTTGAGTTTATGCTTCCTCCGTTCCATCGAAACGTTCCGCTAGTGTGTGGTTAATGGAATACCAGACACGTTCGGCACTGCAACAGAATGCTCGCAACACACGCTGTTTCGATAGCTCTCGCTTGCGGTCGACGGCTAAGCGGCTAGCGGAGAGGTTTCGCGCGGGCGGGGGCGGGCTCCAAAACAACCGGAAGTGGATGATGTGACGTCACATCGTGACGCAGAACCAGTGAAGGCGGAGCTTAGTCTCGATGGCTCGGCGAACGAGTTGAGGAGGAAAGGCATGGCTAGGGAGGAGGGTAACTTGTAATCGCTTGTAGCTCCATTAATACGTAACGCTTCACTTAAATTGTGGTGCAAATGTTCTACTTAAGCTGTACCCTACGCGTCTACACAATTTGTCCGAACCATTTCAGCGGCCTTTTAAGAACTGAAACACTACTACAAATATGGTTAATTAAGTTTTTTTTATTATTTGGCCAAACTGTGTTGCTCGTGCTGTTCTTATGGTTGCACATTGTGTGCTTGTTTTTCTTAGCTTGTAGTGCACAATTTTTTTTCTCGATCTTGCCTAATGAATTCCTTGTTCAACACCCCCCCCCCCCCTTTTTTTTCCTTTTCTCCTTATTCTTACGCTGTCCTGATTGCTTCGCTGGAGCGCAGATTGTACAGGGGTCAGGGCCTCAGTCAGGCGCATGATAGCGCTTTTAGTCCTGACCCTTCTGGTTTCTTGTAAGCAAACTGAAAATTTGTGAATATTATCGTGACATTGTCACACAAAGTAAAATTTACTGATGTACAGTCAAATCTCAGTATAACGAATCACATGGGACCGCCAAAAATCTTTCGTTATTTAGAAATATCGTAACGAAAAACTTGCAGTTATAAGAGGAATGAAAATTATGTACCTTGGCAGTAGATGCTTGTGCAGACAAGCATACTCTCAAATAAAAATGTTTCACTTACTTCAAAACTGCTTTATTTGAAGAAATCTGTGATTTTCTACTGGCGCGTGCAGCACGCACGACCGATTAGGAGTGCGTCTGCATCTTCCACTTTGCACAACACCTCATTGGGTACGTCGTTGCACCGAGCGATGAAAGTGCGGACTTTGTTCATGCTCACTAAAACAACAATGTTCGATACGATCTCATCTTCTGTGTTCGGTGACCCACAGTCGTCTTCCTTCAGGTCGACATCGTCACTGGAGACGTCACGAACGCAGTTAACAATCTTTTCGGTTGTCAGGTCCACCGCCGTTAGTGCTGCGCTGTCACTCTCCATGTAGTCGTCGAAGGAAGAGACGGCGGGCAGCAGTTCCACAACCTCATACACAGGTCTCCTGGGTTGTTGTTCGCCAAGCTGCACAGGTGCATTGACAAGCCCTGCTTTTCTCTAGCAGTTGCTAATGGTGGATGCCTTCAAGTTCCACCAAGCTCCTGTGAGCATTTCCGCTGCCTAACGAGTATTGATTGCAGTCAACTGCTTTATGCAGAGGTTGATAATCATCCGCTGCGCAACCGCTTTCACACTCTTTATAATGCCCTGGTCTAGGGGTTGCAGCAGGGACGTGTTGTTTGGTGGCAGAAACTTCCAGCAAATATGCATCAAGCGAACATTCACAATGTGAACAGAGCAGTTGTCAACAACCAGTAGAATTCCTCGGTCATCCCTCCTCATTTGGTCGTCGAGTTTGATGAGCCACTAAGAAAAGAGTTCTCTGGTCATCTAGGCTCGTTTGTTGGTGCGGTAGTTGTATGGCAACGACATGACGTTTTTCATGCAGCAAGGCTTCGCATACTTTTCAATGACAAGCGGTTTAATTTTCCTCGTGCCTGTAGCATTGCAGCAGAGCAGGACTATCACGCGAAGATGCGACTTCTTCCCTCCTTTGCACTGCTGCCCTTTGAAGTGCATCATCTGGTCTGGCAGGAGCTGATAAAAACATGCGGTCTCATCCGCGTTGAAAATTTCATCTTCAGAGTACGATTCAGCCACCTCTAGAAAATAATCAATGCACCAGGAATCCACGTCATCTCTGTCAGCAGCCTTTTCCTCGCCCGAGACTATATGCGAAGTTATTCCGTTCCTTTGGTGGAAACGAAAAAGCCAACTCACACTGGTGTCGAACTCTGTTATTTCAAGTGCATCAAGCAAATTCGTCGGCTTTTTCTTGGAACATTGGGCCAGACACGGGAACGCTTTGCAGTCTAGCATCTCTGAACCACGCGAGAACAGCTTGGTCCACATTTTGAAAGTTTCCCAGTCGCAGCCGTTTCCTCGTAGGAGCGAGTTGCGATTCCCGGTGAAGCTTGACAATCCTGTCTCGGTTTTTCAAAATGGTCGCGACGGTCGATGGGGCAATGCCACGTGTGGGGATGCGCGACTCTCACGCATCCCCTGATATGTTGTTTTCCCGCACGGCTCGCGTGGCCTGGCGCCCGCGGCGGTCGGAGTGGTACAAGCGCGGTGCGAGAGATGGCGCGAGTGTCGCGCCGCTGCGGGGTTACTTGGGTGCGGGAAAGACAAGGCACTCTCTCTTGGATTCTGGACAGCGAGCGGGACGGACGTGCCGTGCCACGCATGCACCGACCCATGCTTCTGCGAGACCGTCTCGCGTGGCCGCCTTGGAATGCGCCCACCGTTCGCGTGACAGTACGCGCGAACGACCAGGCGTTGGGATCCAGCATGGGGCGAACATATTCGCTCGCTATCCAGTCGCGGTGAGTCGGACTTCTAGATTTGTCGCACGCCCATCGGTATGTTTTGTGGATAGCAACTCGGCTAGCTGGCATTGATCTATGAAAGGTGCAATAAATGCCCTTGTGATTGTTTGCACTACTGTGTTGTCGTTCCTTTGTCCCAAGAGTACGGGAGGAGAACCCCACACACGCTATCTGCTCACGTCGATTTGCTTTTTCCCTGCTTCGATTTCCTGCAATACGTCCAATTTGTCCTGCAGCAAAAACTGATTTCGCTTCTTCTTGGTGCCGTCGTTAGCTGCATTCATTGTTGGATCTCGCGCAAACATCGCCATACATTTGTCATGAAGTTCTTGGGGAAGTCTAGTGAAGCAGTTAGCACTCGACATGGTGATGATGATAGCTACTGCGACATGGTCGTTATGATAGCTATTGCACTCTCTGCTTCTAATTCACGTGAGAGTCGCGGCGCTGTTACTTTTAGACGAATTCGTCATACTTATGTTCCTCGGTTATAAAGGGGAAAATAAACTACTTGTATTATTCTGAAATATGCGCTGTAGTGAAATTCATAGTTCTGAAATATTTTTACATTGGAAATACAAGCAATCAGGCAGGGATTTTTAAAATACTTGTAAATTCAAGAAATTCGTTAATGTGGGGTTTGTAGTAACGAGATTTGACTGTATAACAAACACTAAGGCTGTAGGTACAACGGTGTTGTACATTAAAAGACCATTGTGTAGATTTCTTCAGGCTGTGTTCGCCTGAAACTGGTTTTTCACAACTGAAACAGTTGTGAAACTGGTTCGTAGAAGTAAGTTTCATTTAAGAAATAGAAATAGTCTCCATTCAAGCTGCTCCAGCCCTTTCCAGAATCTTTCTAAGGTTTAGGTTTATTAGCCATAAACAAACACACAGGGTAAGCATTAATGCAGCAAAAATGGGATGCACACACTGTAATGACAATTAAGATATGAAACCAAAACTTATGGACATGACCTTCACACCAACTTATCAGTGTTCTGTGTTTCCCCAAAGTCAGTGTGTTCAAAATTCAGTGTAAGCTTACTATTTTTAAGCCTTTGTGCATGTGGACATTGCTGTAAATGACAGCTCGTCACTGAAATAAGCTAGCTGACACACAACTGTGGGTAGGAACAGTTGGGACAGCATAGCACTGTGGCCACCTGATATACTATAATAGCACCATGAAGTTGAATGTATGTATTTTAAGAAAGCCTATGCGACTAGCAATGACAAATACTACCACTACAAATAATTCATGAGATAGCCATGCCCATGATCAAACGTCCAGCTCAAGATAGGGTTCTCGCAGTTACTACTAAGCTGTCATCTGAATCCACATACTGTTTTGCTGAGCAGGCTCAACAGATGCAACAGCATCTGTCGTCGAATCTTGCGCTGCATTTCCAGTCGTTGTGGAGGAAGTTGCGGTGGTTGTGGCGGCCTGGGACGCTGCCGCCTTAACGGCTCGTGACTGCTTGGTTGGCCTTGTGGGGCGTGACTTGAGCCCTTCCGCCATGGTGGCAGCCTTCTTACGGTGGCACTGGAAGGACACATCCAAGCTTGAGGCCATGGCTGAGATGCTGACGGGCGAGATGGGGGTGCTGGGCCAGACTCGCAGCTCCTGTGCCACCTCGGGCTCCATCGAGGCCAGGGCCTTGCAGTCTGTGCCTGCCAGGCTGGCTACTGCCTGTTCCTTCTGGGGCAGCAAGCAAGCACACAAAACCTGCGTGAGTGGAGCTCAACGAGAGTACAGCTGCATATTTTCAAAGTTGTAGGAATTCTACCATACGCTTTTCGCACGTTAGAGGGCCATACCATCGAATCATGATAATTCAAACTCGAAGGGGCCCAAATTTAGTCGTATGAAACAGAGTTTGAATGAAAACGCCTCATTCAATAGAGGACTTTCACGCAGCACTGCTTTAGGCGGCACATGTGCACTGAGCTAACACATGAGTGACAAGTCCCAAAAGTACAGCTTCACGGCAGTGCGGTGTGTGCTGCCATGAAGCCACACATTTAGGTAACATTTCTGCTGCTGTGAAACTGCACCTCCAAGGCAAAATTCGCATATAATCCACACACTGACATTACCATTAAATTTTTTCAAATTTTGGTATGGGTTATAAGCACCAAAATATGGTACTTGCAAAGGGAAACAGGAACAACAGCCCGTGCACGCCCGAACTGCCTGGTTGGAAGTGGCACCGTGTAAGTTGATGTGCTGCTGAGGCCATGGTTGGCAGCATGGTTCGAATTAACCATCACCAACGCTTACACGTTCGAATTATCAGGGGATTTTGCACACTGAAATACACATAATTATGAAAGGATCACAGTGTCAGTTCGAGTAAACTGGAAGTTCGAATTAGGCAGGCTCGAATTAATGAGACTTTAATGTACTTATCAGGTATGAAAATTGGGAAGCATTAGTAAAAAAAGTTGCAGCTACACCCGAAAGACGCCACACTTGTAGTTTTTTAGGGCCTCTAAATTGCAGTAAACATACACTTACTAATTAGCAAGTATGGTGCTACAGTCGAACCCCCTTATAACAATATTCAAGTGCCACGAAAATTCCATTGTTATAACCGATAATTGTTCTAACCGAGTTGCATGGAAAAAAAATCAAAATGGGGGATGGCGAAGCTGTTCGGAGAAAACTATAATGGCGCGAGACCAGTTCTCCACCCCACCACATTCCTCCATCCGGCTTCTGATTGTGTCGACTCGTTTAACTGTTTAACTCTGCTTCCTGCGTGCTCCGATCGCATGTTGTCAACAAGCTGCAGCTGTCAACGTTCAAGAATGGCACTACTTTAACAACTGCAAAGAAGGATCACGGGCGACAAATGACATACGAGCTCCGCTGAGGCATCACTTTGGTGGCCCCAAAAGGTGCCTTTTAAATAATGCATGAAGGTTGCTGTGGCAGCATCTCAGCTTGATAAATCCAGAAGAAACACTGGAGCGAGATCACCAAAAGCATCTCACCCTTACTTTCCACTGGCTTGCACAAGAAAACCACATGTCCGTCAGCCATGCTTGCTTTACGCGAAGCTTGCTGAAATCCTTCTCCAAGGCATCCAGGTGCTCCACGTAGTGAAGCGGAAGGTCCCTCGCGAAAACAAGCCTACGATGGACTGAATCATATACAGGACCTCCTGTGGGGACAATGTTGAAGCGACCTTCCCTACCACATCAGCACTGCCATCATGGCCGTCACTGTCGCTATCCGATACAAGCACGTTTGCGATGATCGCCTCATCGGTTAGAAGCACTTCATTTACAAATCTATAGCAGTGCGTTTTCTTCATACTGGCAACGTCGTGCATTGCCGATGATCAGCGGGTGGATCAGCCATCTTCCGTTTCGGCAGCAAGTCAAGCGAGGCTGAGAAACAATGTGGCCAGGAACAACTTCGACGCAACGAACAAAGAAAAGCATGAGTGACTTAATCCGTTAGCAGAATTGCGCAGAATGAGGGCCATAGAATAAAGAACCAACTGTGAGGGCTGTGCACGCAATCTGGGAGCAGCGCCGCAGCCATAGAATAAAGAACCAACTGGCTGCAGCACTGGCAGCGTTGTCAGCGCAGTTGGCGTGGTCCATTCGTGTTTCGGAGGGTGGCATGGCACAGAGCTATGGGTGCAGCCCATTCATGTTTGGAAGGGTGCAAGGGCGACGGGAGAGATGCGCGTGAGGCTGACATACATCCCTCATGGAGAGAAGCACGCGGCAGCAGTTGGGATGGCAGGCGATCGTGCAGCGACCCGCGCTTCACTTTTTTTTTTTTCTTTTCAAGGATTTAGCATTCCATTACCTTTCGGCTCGGACACCCAGCAGTGAGACTTCATCGTTATAACCGATAATGCGGCATGGGGACATTGTAGTAAGCGGGTTATTTCCCCATAGAAGATATACAAAAGTTGACGGTACAGCAGTTTTTCATTGTTATAACCGATATATTGTTAAAACCGGTATCGTTATAAGTAGGTTCGACTGTACATGCACAGGCAAACATGAACAGATCTCACTCTTTGATCCCGAACACACGCTGTCACAGCGATTGCATGAATGAAGAAGGCGCACGGAGGGGAGCAAACAGTTCTGCTGCTTGTCCTTTCAATGCGTCTTGAAACTTTAAATTATGCGACGTCCCGCTTTAGGTGTGCATGAGGACAGCGCACATGCAGCCACCAGCCATCTCAGCTTGCCCAACCTCTGCCCCTGCAGAGATTACCTCCAAGATAGGACGAGGGTGGCACACGGCCGGGCTAGGAGAGACACGCTAGAGGAACAACGAGCTTTTGAATGTTCAGCAAATATTCAGAGGAAAAAGGAAGCGCTATTCCGGTACAGTTGTTAGCAGCAAAAACAGTGCACTTGCATAACAAGCCACCTGCTTTTGCAGGGTGGCTTTACTGCATTATGCACTAGCAAATTTCTCTGCCATGGCACATTGAGCATAATATCGATTTGCTAGGGCAACCTATTCCTACAGCGAAGCAGCCAACTTGATTAAATCTGGCCAGCAAATGGACTGTTTAGAATTCTACTTTTCTTCTGCAAGTACTGCAAAAAGTGAAGCCTCATCATTACCTGCCGTAGGCGGAGCGGTTTCCACCGCGCCTGCAAATGCTCGAGCACGTTGGAGAGCCGGCGCTGTAGGCTGGTCTTTGTGCGTACCCGAGGATTCTGAGCCAGAGACTGTACCTGCACCCAAGCGGCATTGGTGCGAGGCCGGAACTCCACCCACACATCAGCTGGAAGCTTGGGTGGCTCATCCTTCGTATCTGGAAAACACACAAGATTTAGGACCTGTGTCATTTATGTAACATGTCATAAGAAGCCAACAAACAAAGACACCAAGGACAACACAGGGGAAATTACTTGTTCTTACTAATTGAAATAAACAAATTATAAATTAATGCAACTGAAAGTGGATGAAAAAACAACTTGCCGCAGGTGAGGAACGATCCCATGTCTTTTGCATTACGCGTGCGATGCTCTACCAATTAAGCTACCGCAGCGCCGTTTTCCCATCCAGTTCCTGGGCTATTTATGTATTACTGCTACAACTAACCCTGGGAGTGTTAGCCAGCGCTACCACTCACAAACCTTGGCGGCAGATGTGGAACATCCTTTCGGCCGCAAGCATCACAAGTACGTGATCTCTTTAGGGTGAAGACAACTGGTCAGTAAACCCTCACATGCTACCTGAAGGCAGAAAGAATGTTCCACATCCGCCGCCAAGGTTTGTGAGTGGTGGCGCTGGCTAACACTCCCAGGGTTAGTTGCAGTAATAACACATAAATAGCCCAGAAAGTGGATGGGAAGATGGCACCGCGGTAGCTCAATTGGTAGAGCACTGCATGCATAATGCGAAAGACGTGGGATCTTTCCCCACCTGTGGGAAGTTGTTTTTCCGTCCACTTTCAGTTCCATTAATTTAAAATTTCTTTACTTCAATTAGTAAGTTCAAGTACGTAATTTCCCCTGTGTTGTCCTTGGCGTCTCTGTTTGTTAGCGTGTTATGATATGATTAATAAATAATCGGGTCCCTCGGTTAACCCCCTTTCTTGTCGTTTTATGTCACATATAGACACACAAATCTGAGTCCATAATGGAGTCTAAACAACAACTCAGCTCAAATCAACAGTACATCACTCCAGGCTTGCGACGGTGAGTAAGAGAGTTATTTTCACTCCCCAGGGCATTGGAACTTATGGTATACCACGGAAACTCTCTTGAGCAGCATGCGGTCAGCTTGATGTTCTCAGGCAATGTAGCCCGTATACTGTTGACAAAGAGTATGCATCCACGTGCGTGTATACAGTATGCATGCCAGCAGCTGAAAGCGAAACGTAACCTTCCTTTCACTGTCAAGATGCCAAGTTGCCTTCCTGTTTGGCAGCTAAGCTGACCCCTGCACCCTTTGCGTCTCTGCAACAAGAGCTTATTCATAATGCAATATCACTCCAGTACTCTTCAATACCAGAATACGTAACTGTTGGCAGTGTGCATTGTAAGAGATACTGAACTATAACACCCTGCTGTCCCAAAGCAACAGCTGCATTACAAGAGATGTCGTAGTGGAGAGCTTCAGATTAAATTTGATGACCCAGGTTCCTTTGGTGTGCAGCAAATAAAGCCAAATATGCGCTTTACAAAAACCTTTCGATCAAGGACAGCAATATACTTACTTGAAAGTGAAAATATATCAAGAAAATGTCAAAGCTAAACAAGAATTCAGACATTTCGATAACCTTGACATATACTGCAAGGAAGCAATCCTCTAAACACTATGAGATGGAAATTATTACTTTTAATTTGGCCATCTGGTGCAAAGTAGCACAATTAGAAGCAACGATATGTCAGACTCATCTCTAGTTCACTGTGTTAAGTTTCACGAACATGCATATTCGTGTCTTTTGTCATAATGAGTGTCTCATCCAATAATATAGAAAAGGTTATTCATTACACAGATTACTTCATAATGATAGGTCAGCGAAATGTTATCTAACAAGTTCTGATGCTTTGCATTTTTTTTATGTCACTAACGTCAAAGAGGGTGCTGATAAAGTTTAAAAGCTCCTTCAAGGTTTTGTTTTCTCGCAGCTACTAAACAGCAACAAGAAATGTGAAAAAAAAAGAAAGAAATAAAGGAATGAAAGAAAAACCAGTTAGATTTAAACCTGAGTGAATGCAAACTGAAAAGACTGTGGCTGCTACACGTCCAGACACACCACAGTAAAACTACCAGTGTTAAGAAAATGTTGTGCCTCACCAACATTGTTGATTTTCTTGAGAGCTCGGCACACCGGAGTCTTGATGCGAATCCGTTTGCCCCGAATTTTCACCATGGTTGAACTGCGTGATAAAATTAAGCTGATTGGCACTATGGAATGTCCTTCAGGACTCTTCAATGCAAAACAGTGATGTGTCCAAAAATAGAAAGCCAGCATACATTTGTATGTAAGATGCATCCGAAAAGAAACTCCGCACAAATTCTCCAGACAGAAAGAGCCACAAATGAAGGAAAACCTGTGACAGTAACGTGCTTATCAGCTTCTGTTCCATCACTTGCAGCAGACATTCACGAGCCCCTTGTGGATCTGGCCAAGAACAAGGACTACTTGAGAGATATTTTTAAGACCTGCCAAGCAACAAATAGATCAAAGAGACAGTTATAGGTGTTGGCTCATCGAACGATACATTCACTGAGGCACTACTGGTATTTCTACATGAGAAGGGCCTCCATGCTCTTTGTACACGTGTACTGTAGGACAAGCTGCTTAAAAAAGAAAGATCAACCCTCCCCTACTGAAAAATGGGGGTAAACGAAGCTTGTCCTGCGTGCACCTGGCATCCATAACGGTTAATTAACCCACAGGTAACCGTGCCGGATTGCTTTGGCCTCCCGCTCCCTCAGCTCAAGATCTTATTCTCATTGCTGTCGGATTGCGTAGGCTCGGGCGGCTCTGACGGCTTGATCGGTGCACTGACGGCAAGCCCTTTCACGGGCGAGTTCTCGCCACTGCTCGTCGAACGCCGCCCATTCCTCGGGGGAGCGCACAATGCGTGGCCATCCCATCAGTTTCCCAAGACTGAACCAAAGGGAAACGAAGCCAGCACAGCGTACACGAAACCCTTTCCTGCTTTTTCCCTCCCCAGCTCTGATTGTTAGTGCGCATGCTTATGCAGCTGGAATCCTTGCTAACGACTTGCGTTCCGGAACCAGCGCAGCTGTCAACTCATCAAACCGCGCTTTCCCACAGCTGCCCTGCTCTGGGAGCAACTGGGTTTTTTGCGTGACCATGACGACGACGACACTTGTGAGCCAATACAAGCTTCGCTTGAAAATGACAAGAAAAAGGAAAAAAAAACGAAGAAGAAGAAGGAAAGAAAGAAACCATCTAGTGCAGCCAGTGGCTATACTGTTATGTGGCCAAAAGCAGAGCCTCTCCAATCATTAATGCCATTATACACATTGCTGAAACCTGCCTTGCAGTTTGGTGCTATAATAGTCGACAGTAGGGCTGCACCCTGCTTTGGACAGGCAAGACAGTGGTTCGAATTTCCCCTCCTCTCTGCTGGCCCCCCCCCTTCTTGCTTAACACATAAAGATACACAGCAGAAAAAAGAAAGCAGCACATTTTAAGCTCTGGTTATAACATTTCAACCGGTCAAAACGCTGGAACAAAAACATACAATGTACTGCATTTTTGTTTTCCTGTATAGTCAACAACCAATTATTCAGACATGCTTGATTATTTGAACAGACACGTGGCATTGCCACTAGCCCCATAGATTTATGTATAATGATGACCGAAATTTTGCAGCCCTTACAACACGTGTGATAATTCAAACTGACTGCCTGGCCGTATGTCAATATAGCAGAAATAGCTATATTTTCACTTTGAGACGTCACCGGTACTCTGCAAAACAGAAGCTAGTCAATCTAGTAGTCGCCAAGAGTTTGTTGCATGCATTGACTATACTTCCGCCTATCTGTAGCGACGCCTTCCGTCTTGTTCTGCCAGGGTGTTTACATGAACCTGACAGAACTGGGTCGAGCTGGCTCATCAGGCTGGAATCGGCCTGTGGAGTTCATGTAAATGCTTGCTGGTCAGGCTGAACAAGCATTGACTGTCAGCCCGGCTGCATAGAGTAGGTTGACTCAGCCTGATCCACTTGCAGCATGCATGAAAATGCAGAAGGACCGGGCCAGCCAGCACTAAGACTTGCGCAGAACCACTGTGACATCGCAATTTATGCCCCGACAAGCACTGCACAGTGCAACATTAACCTAAACATAACGATAAGACCCATTGAATAGATCTGTTGCAGACAGCTGCGAGAACTTGAAGCGCAGTTTGGATGCATTAATGTCTCGACTCAATGCAGCATACCGTCATTGTCCAGACTAGTCAGAAGCGAGTTCACATAAACACGGTCACATCGGGCTCAGTCAGCCCAATTTACGAATCGACTTGCTCATGTCGGGTCCATGTAAATGGAGCCTAAGCAACTCTTATCTACTGTTCACGGCCAACTGATCCCATTGTTAATGCGCATGGAGTGTTGCTCTGACCCCTGACGAAGCACAAAAAGCGTGACAGGGGGATAGCATAAAAAGTACTGATTGAAAATCACGGCCACTGGAATGTCTAGGCCAAGGGCAAGCGTATGTGTGCACCACAACACACATTGACAAACCTGGGTCATATTCATGAACAATCACTTTCGAAGAATGCTCTCATAGTCGTGTTATTTTGCGTGACTAGTACCAGACGCATCGACAGACAGCAGTGTTTATGCGCAGTGATAAGATAGAGTGCTTGACGCGATGCCAAGAATGCCGTCGTTCCTAGATGCCAATGCATCTAGCGATATAGTGATGAAAAATTGAAAGTATCTCTGAAAGTGACGATCCGAGAATACGGCACAGCTTTTTTGGCCACTTGTGGAATAATGTCACTTATTTTCGGGCAAATTCAGTATTTCGAACTCCCAATTATTTGGACAGCTTGGCAGTCCCCATCAAGTCCAAATTATCAGTCGGCGGCAGTATTTTCACCAGCTACTGTGACCTGGTTCCACTTATACCCCAACCACAGAGGCATTTTATTGCTCCACTGTGCTGATAAGTGTCATTATAAGTTGACCCTGAATCTATTAACAGCCTTTCTCAAGGTGCCTTTTCACAGCCAGAATATTTCTAACACCTAGTATGTTTGTTTAGGCAGAATCAAGTAACTCTTTTATTTTTCTTCAATAAACACTCACAAGGACTAGAAACTACATTATCTCCTTCCTCCAAAGAAACAGCACTCACTTTTACTTACCCAGTCAAAACTAATTCAGTGAGAAGCTGTCCACTTTTCTGATTAATACCTGCATAGAGGTAAAAGCACAGAGATATTCAATAAAGGAACACGAAAAAAAAAAAATTTTTTTCAAGAAATAAGAATAAAGACATCCACGCATGTTCATATGCAAATTTGCAAAAATGACTGTGCACTGCAAAATGAACAAAATTTTGCCAGTAACCAAAATTTGCTTTCAGACCTGATAATTGAAACATTAGTAACTCACAAAATATATATTTCTACATAAAGTGCCTCAGTTTCATATGGTGTGCCTGATACTCAAATCTATGCATTCAAAACATTTTACTGACAGCTCAAGTATGAAAAACCTAATGAAGTGCAAAACATTATGTAAAATCTTTAAAGAAAAAGAAAGATTTCATTAACAGCCATGGTTCAATACACTAGCCTACAGAATGAAATGTTTTAGCTGGAAAAAGTAAAAGTTGCAACGTCAACATTTTGCTTATACACTATACATACATGCGCTGTATTTTTTCCGCAGTTCAGCATAGTTGATGAGCCCATAGAGTTCCTGTGTCTGTTTCTTCACATCTAGTAAAACAAGAAGTAAAAAAAATTACGACTTAAAGGAGAATATGATTTCTAAGTAGAAAAGAAGTGCAAACATTATGCGACAAGTTCTGTTTCCATACATCAATTTCTCTCCTTGCAACATTCAAAATGTAAGTTTCCGTCAAGTTTTCATAAGTCATTAAGTTTACATGACAAAAATCAACTTCACAAGATGCCTAGTTGAATTTCCACCACACCTAAACAGCATTTATGTTCCAGCTACCTGATGGTCTTCGATTTGATTTACAAGACTGGTGACATTTCATTGCTTAAGCACCTGACAACAATGTTTGCTTACAATATTTGTGCATGACTTGTGGAGACAGTCATGCTCTCCTCTGTCCCCTGAAGTTTTCGCCACATGACTCTCGCATCTGACATTCGGCTTCCTTGCACGACACGCGATAGTGAGAATTAAGGGTCGGCAGTTCTCAGCGGCAATGCGATCACCACCTGACGGCGACATAACTCGGGCACAAGAGGAATGTGTTTTCTCCTTTACAGCTGCGGGTCTGGCATCTCGCACAGGTTCACCACACGTGCATCAGGGCGCTCTACAGGACTAACTTGCAGATGGCTCGCCTTTTGTTCCTGGACAGCACAGTCACAGGTGAACATGACTGCTCAAATGTGCCTCCATTCACAAGAGTGTGCCCACAAATTACATAAGCCGGTGACTGGCATGGCTGAACCTTATTCGCTCTGCATCCTTGAGTGCTGGGTCAAACTTCTTCAAGTTTTTAGCTTATCTCCATCAGCACATTCCATTTGTTGTATAGAAGGTGTTGAAGGTATAGAAGGTGCTATAAATGCCCCTTTCTGTATGGCTGCTACTGTGTGCTGTGTCCTTTATTACCAAGGCCATTTTAGACCTCGCAGACTATGAAAATACGGTAACTAGAGGCCACTGTCATGCCCTAAATCAATGTACATGACAACGTAATACACAGCAAAATGCTAATATGAATACACAACACTTTGTAGGTCTGTACTTACAGACACAAGCAACAGAAAAAAAAAAAGAATAATGTTATACAACATGAATGCCTCACTCAAACTTTCCCTACCTATGTCACATATTCACAGACATGCAAACATGCATAAATGCACAAACACATTGATATGTCACAAGCAATCTATGAGCGAAGTACCTTCACGGCCTTCTCCAATATCCATGACCTTCGCTATTTTGTGCCATGTCCTGTAGTAGAAGTGTCGTACTTGATCCTTGTTCTTGATGCAGTGCGCGGGCACACCTTTCTTCTTGCTCCGCTGAGCGATATATGACTGAATACTCTCAAAATCTTTCCCAAACTGTAAGAAAAAGAGAAAAGAAATGGATCTGTTTCAGAAGCAAGGGGAGGTGAACACAGAATCTCTGCTTGGTGGGTCCAGTGACACAATTCCATTAGGCAGGTTTGAGAGCAAGTTGCTTGAATATTTAAAGGGACACTTAATAGAAGCACTAAATCAGTTTAAACAAATAAAAGTACTCTTTCAAGCTATTTTCATTAATTTCGCAGTAAAGTCTGATTACCACAAGAGAAGATAACGCTCAAAGTACCACTTTTTAATGTAGTGACAAAGTGGTACGTCAGTGAATCGCCAGGAATGTCAAAGTATATATTTTTTATGTTTGGGCTGTTGTAGCTCGGTAAAAGGTTTTGAAAACTAAGTTCACTTTTTGGCTCCTTCATAAGACATTTAAGCCTCGACATAACAAACTTCAATATAACGAAATTATCGGTATAACGAAGTATATAACTTTTCATAACCTTTTGTCCAAAGAACATCACGTAATCAGAATCTCAATATAATGAAGTGCATTTGCATGCAATTTCAATATAACAAGATTTTGCTTTCGCAGCAAAAGAATGCAGAGACAATAAATGGAAACTTCAACGGACGCAGATGATCAAATGATTGAATTACAAGCAGCTGCTTGCAAACAGCACCTCTCAAATCGCTTGGCCCAACAAGAGCGACCCGAAGTGGAGAAGCCCCATCATGTTCTGTATAAAGTCCAAGTGTGATAAGATCCCATCACGCCCTGCGCACTTTGTGCTTCAGGTGCTAGAGAAAGTGTGCGAGGGCGAGAAAGAAGGATGGTGGCTTCACGCACAAGTGCCGCCTCCCCGTGAAAGCAAAGGGAAAGAGGGGGAGGGGAGCGAGCTCGTGGTAACGCGATCAAGTGCGTGGGAGGAGCAGGGATAAATGGCATGCTTTGGGATTGCTGGTGCGGGTCTGGGCAGCCGAGGCTGCTCATGAGGCTGCTCATGAGCTCGCGTGCCCTGCTTTAGAGGTAATCTGTTGCGTGTGCAAAGAGTGAGAGTGGCATCACGTAAGCGGTCTTCCCGAGCATTTAGCGTTAAATGTTGCGTAATCTCGAGTTTCGGTGACTTATTGGAGCGAGAGGCAGACGAAGCATTCACTCCCCGCTGCGCTTTTCATGATGGTGTCGTCCCAGTGCGAGCAACGCTATCAGCCGCGGGAGCGGAGTGGACGCAAAAGCGTGGCTGGCTTCGCTTAATTCGTACCGCCTATGTGGAGATATCGTCCACGTGGCATGAAACAGACTTCCAAATTCATCAAAATGAATTGTTTTCTCATTCAAATTTGCTCTTTTCAATTGCCCGATAACTCACAAAACTCTGCGGCCTCTTTTCGTATAAGAAAAATCTATAGGCGACTGTACTTATTAACATAAAAGGTTGGATCTCAATACAACGAAACTTCGATATAACAATGCAAATTGGCAATGTTACCTACTTCGTTATATTGAGGTTAAAAGTATAATGCAATGAATCTTTACCAATGAAAAATTAGCTAGACTTGAGAAGACGCCTTCAACAACCATGACTTCCCAACGAGCTGATGTGGGAACTTGAAGGTGGCATCGCCACACATGTTTCGTTTTTGTGTATCTTATGGATCACAAAGCCTCTTCTCACAGGAAGAGTACCTTTGCAGAAGGGTAATTTACTAACGTAGCTCAAATAATTTTTTTTTCTTTAGTGTCTTTTTAATTACACACCATGCAAGAACTTAGGCAAGCCCTAAAACAAATGACAAGCCCTTCAATATGAACATCACTACACCACTTTGCAAACAGCTCAGTCACAATTAAAAGATGGGGGTGCACACATGCCTCACAAACAGCTTCAAAGAAGGCATTCTTGTCCTCGATACTCCACAGCTCCCACGGGCGGCGTGTCTTGCCAGCATCGGCTCCACCTTGCTTTGACACTGAAAGATAGTGCAGAGAACCTTCTCTCGGAATTCTGTCAAACGTACGCAACCCCCAAATATAGGTCCTCACCCCATCATGTCTCAAGACAGAGGAGCAGAGAAAAGGAATCTGCACACAAACACAGGCACCCTTTAGCTTTGGACGCAGGCTGTCAGTATACGACTCAATTCAATGTTAATGTCTCTTGAAAAAGTGCGGAATCAAACAGCACACAAGCACGACTGAACAGAACAACAATTTATAGCAAGCTGTCGAGAGCAGCAAGACCAGTAGTTTGACCCAATTACACAAAGAACCTCTTCCACTAAAGCAGCCATTCAAGACTTTCTAAACATTAAAAATAAACCTGTTCATCTGCTAGATAATAGACAACCATGAGCTTCTGAGCCTATATCTATTCTTGTACTCATACTAAGAGGCTTACAGTTAGTACTCTAAAATGACCATCTGCTCATTCCTTCAACATTCCAAAATCCCCAACACTTTTCACATATATTGCTATGCACTTTTATATACAATAACCATAAACCAGAATTTTGTTTCATATTGTGAGTGAACAGTACCTCTGGCAAAGGCAAAAGCAAAAGTGGAGAAATCTCATTGGTGATTAATATCCCTAGAATGACTTAAGTAATGCCACATATAGTTAAATTCTGTCACCTCCTCTCCTGCGCACTTCCCAGAACACTGTTATGACATGACAGCGAGCGCCATGTTCAGTGTCCAAATGTCCTTTGTACTTGTTGATCGGCAGGTAGGTCAGCCAAATGCAGCAGTTGCAAAGTGCACAATGATCGTCTCACCGAAAGCAGAATGTATTAAGTATTTGATGGGATAATAGGGATGAGAAAGGGGCACTCCACTGTCTATGAAGTGACAAAAGAGGAGAAAGCTTATGCTGTGTCAAATACAAAAAAGCATAGAATGGTGGAAAGCATTGTTGTGGAGGAGCACGCTCATGACAGAGAGGAGATGATGCTCGCAATGGGAGCTCCCCTGTAGCAGCTCTTAATGGCACTGCTCGCGGATGGAAGGTTTAACTGGTCAGCAGTCAAGATAAACACGAAACGGTCACAGCACTGGTGGAAAAAAAAGAGTAGGGAAGAGATCAATAGAGCCGGGGTCATTACAGGCATAGGTAAGTGTACAATATAGAAATAGAGGTTTTGATTAAAGAGACAAACGATTAAGGAGAACTAAAGTAGGTTACAACTTAAAGAAACAGCAGTTGGCAACCAAGGCACACAGACCATGCAGGATTGCTACTCCGCCAGCCAATCACAGAAGCAAACAAAATTATCGTCAGGTGACCATTTCAAAATGGCGTCGTACTTGATACCTCCAGAGCATCTGCACTTTTTGCAGTCTTTTCATTGGCAGAAGCGATGAGACGTGCAAGAGACACGGACATAGTGTATGAAGTCTGAGCTTTCGCTCTTCAAAAGTCTGCGGCACAGTTCATTTCACTGCTGACCTCATTTTACTCATGAAACTTCACCGCCAACTGAAGTGAAACTTGACAATAAATAGTTGCAGCGACGCATGCATTTTATTTCAGTTCAATAAAGGATTAGGCTTACACTGTTCCGCTATAATAGACAAGTGAAAACGTGCGAAATTATGTGCTTATAATTTTATTTTTGTGGTTACCACCTTATTTAAGTAACAGGGAAAGTTTGAAGTTTGAGCTATTTACAGCCTCGCAGAGGTACAGTGGCTGGCAGTTATGAGGGTGTGGGCAGGCCTTCACTGCAGCCTTGAGTTCAACCTGTTAACTGCAAACCTGTTCAACACATTAGATGTCTTCTGCATCTACACTACTTTGCACTACTAACTTATTGACTTTGCAATAGTAATACTTTGTTCATCAACTTTTTTTAGCTGGTCGTCACAATACAGTGACATAATTTTTAATTCCTGCATTGGAATGAGATGCTTAAGTGAGAGCAAGCTAGAGTTTGATATAATGTGCAAATGGTTAGCAAAAACATGCATGTCACCGTCTCTCATTTTTAATAATATGCTTTACACAGTGAAGGGTTTCCAACAAAGTTGAACATTCTAAGAAACTTTTGCCGATACAATATTTCAGGTGGACAAATTGCACTAGTCATATCTGCAATACCAATTCTTTTATAGACTGCCATAAAGTGCAATCACCTTCCAAATAAAAGAATGCAAAGCAAGAAAACATGCAGATATATGGGCATCGTTCTGCACCAGATGTCCATTTAAACTGTTCTGTAACAAGCCCACACAACAAGCCTACAAATTTCACCCTATGGTTATAAATGACATGAAACTAATATTGGATGTCGTAACCTCACAAACAACAATTTGTGAAATTCAATAGGTTTTCTTTGGGCAAAAAAGTTCAGGCAATGAGTTTGGCCAACCTCTTGAGCAGGAGTCAACCTCTTGAGCTTGCACATCAAACGTGGCCTTGTACGAAGGCGAATCAGAAAATCTTTGCCCGTATATTTTATTAGCCAAAATAAGGTACATGCAGGTAATTACAAATATACATACCATTCTACGTGCCTTACACTATTTTGCCACATAGTCCCCACACTGGTTCAGGCATTTGTCCCATCGCAGCACTAAATTTCAGATGCCGTAGTACTATGGTACCACAGTACTGTGGTAGAATTCGTCCGGCTGACTGTGGAACCACCAGCCTTTTTTCACAGCCTCTTGCGACCTCACAACACCCTCACCTCACACTTCTCAAAGTGAGACACCTTTCCCCATACGTGGGCTGCATTTCCATGTGGCTTTCGATGGTCGTCCCTTGCACCATAGAAAACAAATCACACTTCGTTGCTCATACGCCATGGATGTGTGAAGCACAACTGCCATCTTCAACAAATGACAGCAGCGCCGTGCCACAGAGCTACCAGCAGATAAGGCCGGGCCGGCCCAAGAAAGGTCCACCGCTAGTAATGGATATGTTGACTTTGCATTATTTACAGCCATAATATGGTTTTAAAAAAATAGGGGCATAGACTTTCCGATTTGCCCTCATAAACTCTTGTATGTGACCTGTGTGGGCAACTCTCCCAAGCTTTCAGCCACGCCACTCTTTATTGCATAACGCTGACATTTGCTACTGCCCTCTACGAGCACCAGGCTGTGGGGCACACGAGACTGTTGCTATTTGGGTTGTTCCTTGGTTCTTTCTTTAAACCTTGGTGTGCGGAGCAGCATGGTAGGAGCATAATTAGGCTAACTTTGCCAACTCTCACTAAACATTTTATTTATCTCAACTAGCTTAATGAGGGCCACATATGCAACGGAAGGAATTCCTTGTAACATTAAGTGGGGATAAAATGTGTAGTGCAACTCGAAGGATGTGCAATACATAATGTTGAGGAGTAATAACATGAGGTTCATGCTCTTCAACTATTGGCATCAACAGCTTAAATGTGTGCACGCTGTTCACATGAGTATTCTTACTTTTTCTTTTAGAGAGAAGGGCAGTAAGGGAGAAACCAGTGCGGCGTCTTGTGAAAGTGTAATGACATTTCGTACACAATGATATAATCGGGGCCACTCTAAGCAACAAAGAGAAGAACTGGCGGCCAGCAAGACATATGATCAGAACAATGTTACGTCATAAACAATCACAACACACACACACACACACACTTTTACGCTCGGCTTCAAGCACGTGTGAATGCACTGTCAGCAAAACCAAACATCGTTGTGGAGTCGACAGGCGCTGCTCGCATGTTCACCCTCCAGGGCAATGCTATCGGATACACAAACGACAGCAGGAAGGCTGGCACGCCCGATCAGCCAAGCTATCAATCAAACGTGAAAGACAACGGCAGTAGCGCGCCCATATCGCCGGCAGCATCACAGACCACTTTGCCGCCACGTAAAACACTGCTTCCGACATCACCGGACGCCGCAAGACGAAAGGCACTACCGAAACTGGGCACCACGGGAAAAGGCACTGACCAGTGGATTTCTTGTTTGCAGCCGCACTGGTGGCGGGCGGGTTGGACGAACTGGGCGGCGGGCTGGCGTCTTTGCGCGGTCGCTTCGTAACGCGCAAGCTTGAACGCTGCACAGGCACTGCACTTTTCGCCTCTTGTTTCTCGGACACACCATCGTCACCAGCCGCTGCACTGTTCAGTCCGCTGGGCGAGCCGAGACGTGGGGCGTTCTGGGAACGAGTGCGAGCGAGCTGCTGAACAGCAGCAGGCTGGACTTCGGCGCGGTTAGGAGCCGATGCATCTCCGGCTTCCTTCCCAGCCTCCGTTGATCTGCGAAGACGCACAAACGCAAGACGAGTAAATTCCACGCGATAAATATGACCAGTAAGAGCACAATGGCAATTAAGAACCTGCAATCTAAATTATAAATTGCAGAGAATACTGTCGGAAGTAAGATGGCTACCAACACGAAAAGGTTTTTAAACTTCGGTACCCTCCGGGACGAGGAGACTCTCCGCATTTATTTCGACAGCGATCGGGCGCGCTTTGGTTTGAACCTGGCACGCTCCTGCGCGGTTGGCATGAGCGAGACAGTGCGTGACATTTCCGTGCGCGAATCTGCACAACGACGACGGAGAAAAAACACTGGAAAAATAAGCGCAGAAAAATATGGCGACGACACGAAAACCCGAAGTAGGCTTAACGAGGAGATCGACGCTTACGAGTCTTCGGGGCGCTTTTCTTCTTGTGCAGAGCATGATCCAGGCTTTTTCCGCTTTACCATCGGACCGGTAACGTGTTCTATAACTCCAACATCTCGGGAGCAGGGGTATCCAACCGCCGATGCAGTACTGCGCGCACAAATGTCAAAGGCGTGTTTGGCTTGCGGTCGCTTGTTGCTACACGTATGAGGGTTTCTGGGAGCCGAGCAAGTCAAGTTTCTGATATACGGCCTGCTGTAGTGACATCACTTCGCCTGTTTTGTGGTTGGAAAACGCTTCTTACTTGCATGAAAAAGCCTGTGGAAAGCTGCCAGGCGCTGTAGTGATTTTAATGGGCGAAAGTTTTCGAGGTTGCGTCGAAAGTTTGACACGGGTAACAAATAGCAGGCTACCCCGTATTCGTCCCGGCTGAATCCTTGATTGCATGCCGAATTGCGGTTAGTAAATTGCTTTGAACTTTCGCTGTTTAAATATATAAGCCGAGTAAAAAAAAATAAGCAAGGAGTACATCTGCTCTACACAATTTCTGTAGAATGTGGCGTGAATTACACCGCGAAAAAGAAAGAACTGGTATCACTTGCGTTTTCTATGTGAAAGGAATTCTGTGAATTAAAAATTATGCACACTCACCGCACAAGCTTACTTTAGCTAAATAGTTTGCATAGTATATATAGTTGCTGAAACAACTTTCTTGGCAGTATTGATTTTGTTGTAGTATCTTCAAGTGCGCAAATGCGCATAGAAAATCAGAACATCGAACGTTGAGCGTACAAACGGGTTGTTAGACTATCTCACGTTAACACACTTTAAAGAAAACCAGTCCACTGTGAAACATTATATTTTCCCTACAGCATTCAAGCTAGGCATTATTTGTCAAACTAATTTCTTTTTCGTATGTAATCCACAAAAATAAATTACGTATGCAGCACGCAACGAGACCCGAGGTTTCTTCTGAACAAATTCACGCACAGGGTATAGAAAAACTTCGTAATTGCAAGATATTGTATTGTTTCTAAGTCTCATGTTACAGTAGTTATACATCCATGACGAAAATCTGATGACGGACGCAAGATTCTTGTGTGTTCCAGGCAAAGAAACAAGATAATTTAATTTAATTATAGAGCCGCTAAAGATGTTGTTGAAAGAAACTGACGAAAAGTAACTCTGAGATAGTGGAACCAGTAAGTTCAGCTTATATGCACCCAAAGACACCTAATGATACTAGTTTTGATAGTGAACTAACATCAAGAGCGTTTTCATTCAACTCGATGCGGAGCTACCGCTGACACTTGCGACAACTACGTGCGCCTGAGAGCAGCCGACGTCGCTTAGCGCGTTCAGTTCAAAACCAGAACTTACGCTATTGGTTGGCGAAACGGCTTGCTGTTTTTGTTGGGTACTTCACAGTTCAGAACATTACCTGACGTCACTGCTCGTCCTAATAAGCGCGGTCTTCACCTTACTATAAGCAGATGAAAACAATAAAAGCTGTGATTTGTACAAAAACAAGTTTAAATAGATACGACAGGCTTCAACGTGGCCTTCACCATCGCCTGGCCACATTGAACCTTAAACACGATGGCGGCGATGCGCGCTTTTGCCAATACCTTTTGAGCAAGTTTGTAGCGACTACTGCTTCAAACACCGCTCCATCGGCTTTGTTTTTAGTTAGGTGCAACACCAAAACTTTGTAATTAGATAGGAATGTCCAGTTTCACTTTTGGTGCTCCCGCAAAACCAACGGGATTCGGCTTCACAGGATTTGGCACGACTACCACGACGACCGCACCAACGTTTGGGACCGCTACACCTGGTAAGTTTTGACAGTGCCATTCACGTGTTTTGATTTATTGCTTTGAAACCACTCGAATTGAAGTACGGAATTGCATAGTATGTCCTTGTTCTGAGAAAGGCTGCGTGCCAATTATCCTGCTACGAATTTCGATTTCGTTCTGTCAGATCGCAGGAAAATTTCGTGAGTCGTAATTCTTATTTGTGCTCTTGGCGTTCGTTTAATGAGTGAATTCGCTGCAACAAAGCACAACACGAAAGGATAAAAGGAGTGATAGGGTATGCGTTTCGTTTAGTCGCCGTCCCTGTGCATGTGCTCGTCACGATGGTAACCTCGACAATTAATGCACCCTTCACAGGTGTGGGCTTTGGTACGACGCCAGCGACGAGTGCACCCGCAGCAACTGGATTCGGCATGACGTTTGGACAGCCTGCGAACACTGGCACGGGTTTTACTTTCGGCCAGCCTGGCTCGACGTTTGGTCAGCCGGCGGCTGCCACAACAACTACCGGATTCTCGTTTGGCCAGCCAGCGGCTGCTCCCACTGCGGCTACTAGCTTTGGGTTTGGTCAGCCGGCGGCCACGACAGCCACTGGATTTACGTTCGGTCAGCCAGCTGCAGCCAGTACAACTACCGGGTTCACATTTGGCCAGCCAACTGCCGCCACGACAAACACTGGCTTTAGCTTTGGCCAGCCAGCAGCAACTGGCACTGGGTTTGGATTTGGCGCGCAAACGACCGCAGCAGCTCCAACATTTAATTTCGGCGGTACCCTAGGAACCACTACGGCGGCACCAACATTCTCGTTTGGAGCTGCTTCAACAACAGCTGGTAACACTGGCTTTTCGTTTGGAGGTGAGGACAGGGCCACTTGTTAAATGCAGTGTTTTGTGTGTAGCTTGTAAATGCCTGCTATCAGTATGTCATTACCTCTAAATGCAAAAGTTGTTTGAGAGAGTCTTAGCTATGTCATATTGTCATAAGAAAAGCATGGTGTATGGTAAATCAGACCATCTGGTGAAGGAGTCGGTACAAGAGAGAAAATTACCATATTACTCTATGACTAATGCAGAAACGCAGCAGAGTTAAAATTCTGTATGTTGTTAATATGTTCTCTGAAAGATACTTAAAAAACCAATAAACAAAGACAAACATCACACGCTGTTTTACATTGACTCGTAGAATGTTGCAGCAGTTATATATTATCTCTTGCAGTGAACTCTACAAATTAGGCAATAAAACATCGGGGCAGGGACAACTAACAACTAAATTTTTTATGTGACAGTAAAGGAGATGCATGCAGTGGCTAGATGATGCACTGCAGGCAGCATGACGTTCATACTGTATGCATGAAGAAAGCTGCATGATGCCAATAGTGGATTTTCCTGAACATGAAATCTGAACTTTCATCATACAGTATGTAACAGAGGACAGGCTTGTTATATGTGTGCCAAAGTAATGCTGTCTACGGTGCAAGTACTGCATATTGCATGTAAAGGGTTCTATAAGGGTGCGCAAATAGCAATTTTTGAAACTGAATCAAATGGAATATTGAACACTTCTCGAATTATGAGTAGTCGTTCTCACAATTAATACAAAGCAATGCTCGTATCTCAGCATTCTTAATGTTACAGAGTTTCTGTCATTACACAGCACGTTATGAAAACATTGTTTAGTAAAAGCACAAATGGAGCATTTGGAACAAACAATCAGCTTCTTTACGTGCGCAGGACTCTTCAGAGAGTGCGAATAATCTTATTATAGCCGGTGAAGTATGGCTCCCTAAGTGACGTAACATGTTCCACTGCGCAAGTTCTCAAGTTCTATGTCTATGCTGTGCCTGCAGGGTTGAAATTTACTGTAATATTGCTTCAATTTTATGCTTAATTGGGCACACTCAATGCTTTTAAATATTTGCAAGCTATTCTAAAAAAAATACTCGTATTTTCATATAGTGGCTACTCGATTATAACACTGAATCGAATAGAACACTGCTCGGTTGTCATTCGGAAGTTTCAAATATTCGCACATCCTTGGGTTTCTACTACAAGGGCTTCATATCATTTCACACACGTGCATGCAAGCCACTTGGCATCGTTATGCTAAAAACAGGATGGTTGAGCCATCAGTGTTGAGCTCACATTAAATTCCATGTCATATTTCTCAGGATTCGGTACCAACACTACCACAACACAGAGCAACCCATTTGGAGGCACTTCACTATTCTCAACCGGCTTTGGAACCAGTGCGGCCCCATCATTTGGTGCTTCCGGCCCCACAGCAGCAAGTGCAGCGGCAGCGGCCGCGCCTTCGGCCAGCAACATCACCAACCTGGCGACGGCACTATCTCTGCCCACAGTATTCAATGATGAGAGGGACACCATTTTGTCGAAGTGGAATCAGCTGCAGGCCTTCTGGGGCACTGGCAAGGGCTACTTCTCGGCCACGGCACCTCCTGTGGTGTTCACCACTGAGAACCCCTTCTGTCGATTCAAGGTGGACCACTTCAGTTTGTTAAGCATTGAATGCGCCCTCTCTTATTGCTGTCAGATTTACAGATGAATCTGCAGTGAAGTTAATTTGTTGTGCAAGAAAAGTCAGGAATCGAAATAAAAAAAAAAACATTATCCTTCCATGGGATTATCCATGGGATTGAAGCTATGCCATGGTAAGAAGACTTAATTCAACACACCAACCACTGAAGAACCAACCACGTGCACATTGTGACATTATTTGCGGTGTGCAGTTTATGTGATGCATATTTAGATGACTGCGATGTGTACAGATGTGCCCTAGGCAACAGCAAATACTTCATTGATGCGTGAAATTTCTTGTGTGTTTTACAATTAGAGCAGCTAATAATGAATAATAGAAAGAAGTGAATCAAAAGAGAAAAGAAGGAATGAATCGCAAGTATGTGTTCATGCTACAAATATGTAGCTGCAATACAACTATCTAAGTGATTATGGACTGAAAGTTAGTGCCTCGGCAACAGTTAGGAGCACAGTACTTATGTAACCAGTAAGGTAGTAGGCTACTTTGTAATGTCCTAATGGCTGCAGTAGACAGTGTCTTGTGATCATGATGATGGCCATATCATCAGTGGCCATCATGCTGAACACAAATTTGCCGTTCTTGACATTTTCTCACATAACCACAGTCACACATAACATCTGTTGGTGTGAAAGCATTGTGTATTTGGAGGTATACAGACTTAGGAGGAGCAAAATGGATAGACAGACAGCAACAGCAAACACAGTTTCAATCGTTTAAAGGCTGGCTGGCACAAGATTTTGAATGGCAAAAAAAGTTTAGTTTCAAATAGTATAGACCTTTTCATCGGGCGAGGAGGATAGGGCGCGCGGAGAGCCTTTCCTCCTTTCTGGCTTGGGCGATCCGGCGCGGCACTGCTTGAAAGTATTGCTGCCACGTGCTGTGGAACGATTTTGGAATGTTTTATATCGTACTTTTTGAAATTTAAGCCATGTCCGTTCATATAAGGTCGTCAGGGAAGCGTTTCGGTGCATTGGTAACTACAGTAGGTGGAAATATGTCTTAGGGGAGCAAAAATCTTACGCGCTTTTTCAGCCGCGGTGTACGCACATTATCAGTCACTGTGTGTGTATGTGTTGTGAACTATTTTGCTTATATCGGATTTAATTCACTAAAGAAAACCGGTGTCTCTGTATTACCAGCATTAAATGGTAAATTAGCTCACTGTCTGATCGCTTGGCATAGGGAGTAAAACATAAAACATAAGAGCACATACTCGTGCATGGCCAACCTAAGGCGACCACGAAACATCTAAGCGGCAGGCGCTATCAAATATTTGTGATGCACCGGCATCGTTCTCACGCATTTCAAGTCTAGTATGCTTGAAATTACTATATGTCTACGCAAGCCTTCCTGCATGAGGCCGATGGCACTGCTCAACACAGCGATCACTTCAGTTGGTGAACCACCACAATACATATATAAGCTGTGCACTTCGGCATTACCTTTTTTGGCCTGTATACAGCCATAATATATGAGAGGGATCACATAAAAAGAATGCGATGGCTATTTTTTAGTGCAAAATTTCCGCAAGACGTGTGAGTGCATCGTAGAGAATGGAACGAACACAACCGAAAAAAAAAAAAATTTCGTTTATCATCCTCTTTCTCGAAAAAGCAAGAGAAAACGGGCTAATACCGTAATACGACCTCGCATAGTCATGCCGCTCAACGTTTATAGATACATAACCGCTGATGTCGTATGCTTGGACCATGCGGTATATAGATCAAAGATATCTGTAATCCAGCACCTACCACTGCTTAGGACGCTCGCGCAATTCGTAAACAGTCCCTTTGCTGGACAAGCTTAATTCAGACTGTAAGGTATGCTGCTATTACTTGCCAAGACTATTTTATGCAGGGGCGGAAAGCCCATCGATCGAACCAAGTAGTCGCACAATATAACCTGCAACAAACAGTTTGAACGCTTGTCAAAGTATAACATCACAGCTCCTATCGTAGCAGAACGGTACCCACGCTGTTACGATCGTCGCATATGTTTCATGGCTCCTAAACCGCAGCTTAGAAATAGAGGATAATACTGCAATAAGGTCACATTAGTTAATGGAACATTCAGAAATACACAATTGATCTCCGAGGCTGATTGTAGGCTCAAATATACACGCACACATCACGCTGCATGTTCCGTCCACCTCTACCCCAGCAGAAACTCCGGCCATGACGCCTTAAACCACTTCAGCACGTCTCACAGAACCATTTACCACGTAGGAGACGCACTTCATACTAAATAGACCGCACAAGCGCGAAAACAAACGCCAGAACCTACCGCCGAGCGTATACCTGCCATGCAAAACACCGCTTTCACCCAAGCCAGTATGGCGCTGCTCATAGGCGGCACCACTGCGTTCACAATATGGCGGCGCCTACGAAACAACGGTGTATAGATGTAGAGCAACATCTGCGCAAAATCTTATGTTTTAAATGCAAGTACAGTTGCCAACCAATAATTCAGGCTCGACGGAGACCCCCACAACCTCTGAACAGTCGCAAATCTGAAATACTGGATTCACCGGAAAATGAGTGACTTTATTCCACAAGTGGTCAAAAAAGGTGTGCCGTATTCTCGGATTCTCATTTTCAGGGATACTTTAAATTTTGCATGACTAGCACAAGACACATTGGTGTCTACGAGCGACGGCATTCCTGGCGCAGTGCGAAGCATGCTATCTTTCAGCAAAACGCATTATCATCTACGATCGATAGCATTCTTGTCACAGTTCCAAGCACGCTATCTGTAACATGACTAACGCAAAATGCATCTATGTCTACGAGCGATAGCATTCTTGGCACAGTAGCGAGCACGCTGTCTTAACAATGCAGAAACACTCCCGCCTGTTGATATGCCTAGTGCTGGTTACACAAAGTAGCTTTGAAAGTGATCATCTGAGAAAGTTTGTCAAAGCATTGCTACATACACATTTGTTTGCTTTTGACCTAGACAGTCTGTGGCTGCAATTTTCTAGCGATGCCTTATATGCTATTCTTTTTCCAATTTTGGACTTCGTCAGTGGTCAGAGCGACGCTACACCCATGTTATCAACGAGATCAGCCAGCTGCGAGCAATGGATGATAAGAATGGAATGGGACTGGCACGACAAATCGCAAATGGAGCCTTTAATAGATTGATTAGCCTTCACTAGTTTTGGTTTCAAGGAGGCGCCGGCAACATGTCAAATAATCATTCTGGAGATGTGTCAAAACAAAATTAGCCCTATTTCTGCTTGACTCGGTGGCCAAATTAGCACACAGCCTTGCAGTCAGAGTCCAAATTATCGCATGATGCGCCGTAAGGTGTCCGAAATTTTGGTCATCCTTATACATTAAGTTTATGGGGTTAGAAGCGGTGCACTGGAGCTGTCTAAATAATCAAGCTTGTCCAAATTATCGGTATCTGATTTATAGGTTGGTGACTGTAGATGCATCAAGAAAAGCTGTAAAATGCAGGCGCCTCTGATGCCAAAATTGAAAAAGGCACAGTACCTTAACGCACACGAGAAATGATGGAAGAACCCAGAACATAGAGAACCTGCATTTCTCCTCGGCATGACCTATGAGATTAAGCAGTGTGTTCAGTGCACTGAAAATCTCTGAAGTCATGGTCTGAAATTTGCATCATATTCGCTAATTACCATGTGTATACATTGTCTACTAATGTGCTATTTAAAGGCTGTTAGAGAAAAAAATCTTACCCCTTGAGGTATGTCAAGGTTGCTTTAATAGTATAGTCAGCTCTTCTCATAATCAGTTTAGCCAAAGTGAAAGTTAGTTGCAATTTGTTTTTGAACGTTATCGGATACTAAAGACAGATTTTTAGTCTTGATTCTTCAGTGTGTCCGTTACCTTTGGTGGAAATATGCACATTCCAAATAAATCTGACGTCACAGAGTTCTCTTTTATCCATAGGCGATCGGCTATAGCCGCTTGCCACAAGCAAAGCCAGAGGACGGCCTGCTAGCACTGCTGTTTGAGAAGAAGTTGGAGGAGGTGCAACCCTTGCAGGCGCAGCTGGTTGAGGGGCTTCAGCGCGCGCTGGGCAACAAGCCAAATGTCGCTGTCTGTGTCGAAGGCCTCAAGAGCCTTGATGTCAACAGGTGCGTGGTCTCTTGCGGTCACCTTGCATTCATAACTGGGCCTGGTGTTTGGAAGACACCCACTGGAACTGTCTGTGTCAAAGACCTTATGGGGTCACCAGAGAAAAACACTGTGTCAACTTATACTTGTAAAGTTACATTATTCGCGCCGTTGTGGGGCAGCAAAAGTTAAGAAAACTTGCTAAGTTCAGTCTTTGACTTCTTTAGAATACTGTGTAGTCCACCTTTGCTGGTAAAAAAATTATTAAGCCTGATTAAATGGTGTCGAAATCCATGACATGAAAGAGACGGCGTAAGGGAATTCCAAGGTGGAAGTCGCCACCCATGTTTCATTTTTACGTGTTTTCTGGATCATTGGGCCTCCCCTCATAGTAAAGTGTCTTTCTTTGTATTCTAAAATGTTATCTACTAATACAGCTCAACTTATTTTTCTCTTTGGCGTCCCTTTAGGAGCAAATTTGGGGTCATGGCCTGTCTATTCAAACACGCGTGATATGCAGAATGCTCTCATTAGGCAAATAAATGTTGCATTTAAAAGGAACATTCACAAGTTTGGTGACTTGTGGAGCAGAGTATTTATGTCAGAGTAGACTTGTCATTGCCATGGAAAGAACTAATGTTATTTCTAGTGCTGTGGCATTACACTAATCTTCTCCAATGAGCACAACGCTGTGTGTGTACTTGGTGATGTTCGGTTCCTCTGTTTAATTATTGTCATCGTCTCAGTGCTCTAGACGACTGAAGGCAGTTGCTTCTTATTTACAAGCTCCTTAGTTGACCACACACCCACTTGTAAACAGCATTACATTCATGTATTAACTAGTGTAAATTAGTCTTATTTTCTTTATCAAACGAACTTTAGAAAACTTTATATTTCGTTTTGTTTAGAAATAAGCAAGTATTGAGTATTTGATTTGATATTTAGAATTTGCTTTTCTCAAATATTCTTATTCAGTTCTGATGTCTTACTATTTTCATAGCATTGACTAAATCTGAACAGTTATTCAGAAAATTTGTGCATCATCTTTAAAACTTTATGGACCTCAAGAAGGTGACCCTTGACATTGAAAAAAGAAAATACCGCTCTTGTCTCTGATTGGCCCAAACACTAATGAGGAGCTGGACACTAGTCACAACATCGTCACTGCAGAGTAATCAGAGGTGCTGCTGAACTTGAATGCAAGATTCTTAAAAAGAACTTCTCAGCAATTCTTTACCACCTAGTAACGCATGGGACTTTGACATACTTGACATTTGCAGGTGTGAGCTGGTCGTATATGTGATGGAACGTGCTCCAACAGGGCAGACACGACGGTTTCCATCCAACGAAGTAGTGTCGTACCTGGAACAGGCAACTGTGAAGCCCCAGTTGACTAATATGGGTGTGCACTCAACCATCTCCAAGGCAGCTGCAACCAAGGACTGGCTGAAGCACTACCTTGCGAATCCACCCTGTGGTGAGTGAATGCCTCCTCCAATGGGAGGAGATTGGGCAAGTAGAAAGTGCGGTTTGTGCTTTTGATCGAACTATGAACAAGTTCAACAAGGCTTGGCTAAAAGCTTCAATTTTTTTTTTGTTATCGGGCAACTTCACACTATTTTTCTTCACCATTTCGTATAAAAAGACTAAGAACAGTACTAGTAAAGAAATGAAAACGACGTGCACAAAATTATATAGGGTACTGTGCAGAACATTTACTGTAAAGTGTGGAATAAAGGAGATACACTAGAGGGAAGAGCTCAGCCTCCTCTCACGTTTCTCCTTTTTTCCGCAAATTACTGGGAATGTTGTGTGCAGTACACCATAAAGTTCGGTATGAACCAACTAGCCTGCCAGAAAGTAGGTTACTACATGTGTGAAGTCATCTTTGACTTCTCTGAAGAGACATTAATAATTTAAGAACACTACCGAAAAAGTCGAAAGAAGTTAACATGCAATGCCTCCTTCACATTGCCCCGCAACTGAAGTGTAGGACTGAAATCATGCATGGCTATGCTTAGCCCAACAATCACACCTCGCATTGCTGTACAGTTGATGGGCCTGGTCTAATTACACTTGCATGTTTGTTTTTTAAAAACTTCCTCACTTTGCCATTTATTATCTTTTTTTTTTTGTGAACAGCATTTGTGATCAATTTCAAGCCCTCCCCTGCTCACTTATAGATTCTCGTTTCCAGCTTTCTGAACGCACACTGTCACGTGTGAATTTGTGACACTTTTCTTCAATGCATAATACAGGATTGGGCTAGGTTATCTGACCCTTGGCTTTAATACCCCTGTCCTCCTGCCGTGATGGCGGCATATTTTTTTTTCCTTTCTTTCTTCTTCTCCAGTTTCTTCCTTTCTCATGCTGTGTTGACGGGGAGTGCATAATGTGCAGTGCTTACGGTACAGTTGAACCTCAATATAAGTTGTTATAATGAAGTTGCATCTGCCACAAAAATAACTTTGCTATTTTCAATATCTGTTATGAACATATATCTGTTACACTAATAGCGGTGAGGCTTTTTATCTACTTCATTATAGTATTCGATAGTTTGTTACATCCATGTTCGTTATATCTAGGTTCGATCGTATAAGTCATCTTTGTGCACCCATGTGTTCTCTCCTCTGCTTCAACTGCCACTATGGCTCAGTGGCCATGGCATTGTGCTGATGAGCACAAGGTTGTAGGTTTGATACCTAGCTGCTGTGGCTGCATCTTCATGAGAACGAAATGCAGCTTTTGTGCACTTACATTATTTTGCATGTTAAAGTACCCTAGGTAGTCAAATTTGCCCCAGAGCCCTTCACTACACTGTTTTCTCATAGCCCCAGTGTTGCTTTCAGATTTCAAACTCTATAAGTGTATCAATCAACAAATCAATTTTGTTTTTGCATAAACAAAGAAAACTTTGACAAACTATTATTCGGTTTACCATGCTTGCACATAACATGCGGTTAGTGAGCACTCAAAAATGTGCCACTGATGAATGGAAGTGAATGTGTCATCACATCAGTGGTGCAGCCTGCAAAAGCAGCTCAATGTATAGCCTGACTAATTACCAGCCCTTGTTTCAGTATTTGTTCACACTGATTTACATTGTTCTGTGTACATCTTTCTTTTCTCCCTCATACAGGGATAGATCCATTGCTGTGGGAGCAAGCTAAGCTGGACAACCCAGACCCAGAGCGACTCATCCCAGTGCCGATGATCGGATTTGCAGAGCTTCGGCGTCGTTTCAAACTTCAGGAGCATGAGATCAAGCAACACCAGTGTCGGCTAGATGTGAGCAGGCTTACGCCTCCATTGTCGGCACTTCTGAACAGAATGCTGATTTTGTTCGCAGTGTGTTCTGACCAAGATGTGCTGTAGTGGAAGCTCCCGTGGCTTCTTACTAGCAGAAATGAAGCCAGCGCTTTCCCCCAATTCACCTCTGAAACGGAACTGCATTGAGTGGAGTGTGCTCACAGCTCCGATGCGTTTGCTCTGGTAATATAAATGCTAGGCTAATCAGACAGTGAAAGCTGGTTGTTCCTGGTGAAAGCATTACCTTACGCTGAATACTGATTACATGATGTCCAATAAATTTTACCATGGTATTCAGTTAACCTAAAACCAGCAGCACAAAGACACACATTGCGCAGGATCTTTAGGGAAAAATTAGACATGTTAAACTCGTAGGCAGTGTAAGGAAAGTGCTTCCATTTATTCTCTATAAGCTAATATTAGTTTATGCCTTCTCCTAAGATGGCAGTGGTCTGGCTTCACTTTCGTGTCATCGTCTCTATTCTAAAAGTTCATTTATAATCGTCCTGGTTCTGACGAATCAGTGGCACCTCCACTGGTTAGTCCTGATGTTCTAAGCTTTTCAAATGCGATAGTATTGCTTTTACTACACCACCTCTAGTTTCTTGTATTGCTCAATTTTGGCCACTTCTGCTACTCTATATGTGTGCGTGTACATGCAGTAGAATCTCGTTAATTCGTACTTCAAGGGTTGACCGGAAAGTTATTTAATAAAATGTAGTTCGAACTAAGGAGAACCCTTTTTAATATACTAGCGCTCGATCGATTGTGCAGTATGTTACACTAAACCAAAACCAGCTCTGGGCTTGCATTTAAAAAGCTATCTTTCTTCCATGAGCGCAAGACGGGTGCCAGAAGAAACCTGCAATCCATATAAAGTCCAAGTGCATGACTGCATGTGCTTGAGCTACCGAGGGGAGGCTGGGAATTTGTCAGGTGTTGCAAAACACCTTCAGCCCAATTCTATTCCTCGGTCTGCAGTGCTTACTGGGAACCGAAATAAAAAGATTGTTGTCAAAAAAAAAATAGTGCCAAAAGATTACACCTCACGTGAGGGTGAGCCGAGAAGGATGGATGCGCTTGATGTGCACCTTACTCCCATGTACACAATGTTGGAGATGATGTGATCGAGCACATGCTTAGGGCTCCTTCCTGTTCTGTTTAAGCTGGATGGGAAAGGAGAGCATGCACTTCTCTGCTTGCTCTGGTTCGATCTCTGCTTCCTGTGCGTCTTTCCATGTCATTCTTACAGCACGCAGCATTCCGGTAGTTAGCGACGCATCGAACCTTCGCATTTGTCTAAGGTTTGTCTGGAAAGTGCTGCGTAGGAGTGAGAGATTTTGTTTGAAATTACCGTCGTGGGCTGTAGGGAGTTCAAAGTAAGTGGGCGTTTTTCTATACAGTCGAACCCAACTATATCGAACTCGTTTACATCAAATTATTCTATATATTGAACAATTTCTGGACACGGTATAGTTACAATGAGCACATATAGAAAAAATTACGCTTACATCGAACAAACATAGCAGCGACTCCCGATATATCGAACGTCAAGCAGCGGAAAAGTGCCCCCAGAAGTTGGCTTTCCCTCGCGGTAGCGGGGCTACTCGGCGGCACGGCTCCATCCAACCGCTCTCCCTGCCATGATCGTGCTGCTTCGGATGAGTTGTCGACACCCCCCTGCAAAAAATTATCCTGGCCCGCCTACAGACTGAACTTGTGTCTATGTTTTTGTTTGTGTCAGGACTCTTGAGGTCATTTATACCATGGTATCTGAGCACCAACTCACCCAAGTTTTGCTTGAACTTAGCAAGTTTCAAGGATCTTTACTGAACTACAATGGAGGGAAAAAGCAACACCGAAATCTGTGAAGTCACGCTGACATTTTAGTGATAGGGGTTGGTGAAAAATTTTTTAAATGCAACTCGGACCTTAATTGTCTAATAGTAAACCTATTGCTTTGAAATCAATGGAAGTCGAATTTCAAGCAAACACTTTAGGAAGTCTAAATGGTTAGCATTTCTCTTTACTGTCTCTTTATTGAACCAGGGAATGGCTGACACAGCACATTTGCATTTCGTGCACAGTTGTGTTGCCTTTACAAGCCAAAAATTTGCGGCTGCTTTTCTGCAACAATTTTCTTTTTTGTGTAATTTGTCTTTTCACGCATAATTAATTACAATAACAACTGTACAAGGTCACTTGTCTGTTACGTGGCATTGCTGTAGAAGGTGTGAAGGTCACCTGGAATTCTATGCACACTGATGTCCTTTCTTATGTGTTTACATTTTTCCTTCGTGTTTTCATCCAAACAGGCAATAGCCGAGGATATCTCGAAGCTCCAAATTCACCACACAAATACAGCAGCGAAAATTGAAGAACACCAGAGAAAGCAGCAGAACTTGTACCATAGGATACTGAAGGTGAGTGGGAAAAAAGCTAGTCTTGTGTAATAGTAGTCATGGTAGCTATACAATAGTGAGATAATCGATTGATTGATTGATTCATGCTTATATTTGTTTATTCATTCGGTCAATCAGTAATTCAACTATAATTTATTTCCATATTGAAAGCTGTAGAGTTGAAGAAGAAAAAAAAAACATTTATTTGGGGCGATGCTTTGTCCACCTCGCCAGTAGAGTTGAAGCCGCTTATAATGACGAGTAATCAGTCCTATGTCCGTCTAAAGGGGGGGTGGGGGGTGGGAGCACCTTCTTTTCGGACAGATGCACGAGAGTACAGGGCATGTGCTGCAGCTTCTGCAGTGATTTAAGGGGGTCTCACACTTGTTTACAACAGCCGAGAGGGCATTATGGCAATATCCGGCGAGCTCCCGTTGGAAGGACCTAGACTTACACTATTGTAATGTATTTAAGCAGTCATCTACAGACAGACAAAGCTTAGATGAGATGTTATCAGGCAGGTCATTGATGTAAATCAGGAATAGGAGGGGCCAAAGTACTGATCTCGGTGGTACGCTGGATATAACAGGTATTAAGGTTGAAAAGCTTCATTAGAATTTACGCATTGCACTTAGGACATTAGGAAGGCCTTCATCCAATTAAACATATTCAGGTCAATGTTTAATGCACTTAGTTTAGATAGCAGTAGCGTGTGGTGTACTTTGTCGAACGCATACAGCCCATTCGAAATTGTGTGTCTAGATTGGAATGCAAATCATTAGTGAAACAAAGAAGCTGGGTGTCACAGGAGAACATCTTGCGTAAACCGTGTTGGCTGGGAGTAAAAAAGTTATCAGATTCAAGGAAACTTATATCCTGGCAGTAAATAACAAGCTCTGCGAAAACTGTGTTGGCTGGGAGAAAAAAAGTTATCAGATTCAAGGAAACTTATATCCTGGCAGTAAATAACAAGCTCTGCGAAAACTGTGTTGGCTGGGAGTAAAGAAGTGTTTAGATTTGAGGTAACTTATAATCTGGGAGTAAATAACATGCTCCATTATTTTACAGAATCCTGATGCCAAGGAGACATGCAAATAATTAGAAGGCTTACAGGTTTACCTGGATTTATTAATTAGCATTAATTTCATCTACACCGCATGAAGATTTTAATTGTTATTTATTCGTAATTGTTTCAGTGCCTTTACAATTAAATAATATGGGATCCATTTGAGAGTAGTTTTTAGGTATTTTTTCCAAAAGAGGAGTAAGATGTGAGGATGGTGAAAAGGACCGAGAAAACATGTCATTTAGCACTTCAGTGCATACTTGGTCAGCAACAGCATCTCCAGATCGTGTCATTAGTGCAAGCTTTGCAGTGTTAGTTCCCTTAATAGTACTCCAAAATTTTTTACTGGAGTTTGCAAAGTACAACTAAACCTAATCCGCGCCAAATACCAACCCAATCCTATGCTGTATCTGCACGTTCCACACAGCATTGACCGCGGTGGCGCCAACCAGATCAGAAACTTCAGAATTTATGGTTGTAACGCTAGCTATATGAAATAGAAAGTTCTAGAAAAAGTTTATAATCAATGGCCTCTAAAATCAGGTAGCAATGCTTGTTGTGCGAGGTGCACCAACAAATCTCGGAGGCCACGTAAAGCTCATACAAGCTCTCTCATTTTGTCTAAAGCGCCAAGAAATCGAGAAAAAATCTCTGACACAGTGTCCAGTTGTTACTAATACTTTGTTGTCATAGCATCATGGCACAAATCTAAAGCAAATACAAGCATGAGCTAGCCAGACGATGCAAAATGACAGCTTGATAGATCAGAAGCTTACAGTACCTACTTTGACGGTTACCACCATGTCACTCAACGCCAGGCTTCCCTTATGTGCATTAGTGTTGAACGCTTACGTCCTGGGCATGTGCAGTGTAGATTGTGTAATGCTAACGCTAAATTCCTGCGTTTGCTGCCTTGCACTGTACTAAATCTCTTTACTGTTTAAGCTGCAGCAAGCAATCCTGTGTAAATTTCCCACTTCACAATTTGTACCATGTCCAATGCCACTTCGCTTTGAAGAATGGGGCGTAAAATGCGCTCAGTGGAATTATGACCATAAACTTCAAATAAAGCAGTTGAGAAGGGTGTACTTGTATGTTCACCAATCACCTGTTCTCAGGTCATGGTTCACCATGAGGTCAGCCGCAAGATGGGCTTTGCAATACAGCCAGAAGAGGAGCATCTGCGGACAATGCTAGAGTCCAACCTGGCTGAACTGAGTGCGCCGACGCAATTCAGGGTTTGTTTTTTAATTCACTAATTGACACATTCTTGCCCTTTGTTTCCTTCATATTCAATCTGCTCTCCGATGAGCTGGTCCGAGAGCTGTATTTTCTGTATATTACATTCAGGGGTGTCACTCTTAGTGGGTGCTAAATGGCGAATGGCTAAGCTGTTGGTATTGACTGTGACAAAAGTCAACAGTTTGCAAGTTTGCAGTCATTCATTCTATCTGCATTACCATCCTCTAGATGCGTTATCAAGTAGTCAGTTCTTCAAGTTCCAGAGACATGTCAGTCACCTTTCATTGTGTTTTTGTCCATTTTGGCCATTCCTGTGTGGGGAAAATTTCCTAAAGTTGAGAAGTTGAATCCTTCGTGGAGGAAGGGGGGTGGGGGGGGGGACTTTGAGCATAGCGTAATCATTCTTTATTAATTTATTTGGCACTACACAGATGCTTTCAGAACTTAGAATGCTTCAGGTTGCTGGTGCAGGAATTTGAAAATGATATTGCCACGATTTTATCCTCCTCCCCCCTTTTCTGTCTTGCTAAGCCTTTACTCACATTAAAGGGAATTAAAGAGAGCAATATGTTGAACTGTATTACTCAATTACCCTTCTTATGAGAGGAGGCTTGATAAGTCAGAAAAGATTCGAGATCAAGAAATCGAAGCTGCTTTGAAGTTACCATACCAGCTCTCTGTGATGTCATGGATTTTGAGAATGTCTGCTCGGGACTATCGTTAATCTCCTGTTGGTAAAGATCGAATATGTTGTATTCCAAAGAGTGCAAGACTGAACTTAAGTGTGTTCGAGAACTTTTAGTGTGCCACAATGGTCAAAATACAATAACATACATTTTAATCCATCATGTTGCATAGATGTACCGGCATTGTGGTTATAGGCCCAAATTCAGGAAATGGAACTTCAGCCTTCAATTTCTCTTGTAATGAAGCTTTTACTGTGAAATACCCGAAAATACGGTTCTAGAAGAATACCTTATCAGTCTAAAGTGTCTTAGTGTTTCTCTTTAATGTGCCTTTTAAGAGGTCTGGAACCACTTTTTATTGAAGTTGAGAAATGCATTTGACATTAAAACAGACTATTTCAGAAATACTTTGCCACAGTATGTACTTCAATGTGTTCAGCAGAAGCAGAGTTAATGGCAATGAAAGATTGCCTTTGTTCCCCTCTGCTGTGCTTCCGCTCTTTCTTCATCGCCTTGCACTGTGAAGGCTATAGCAAAGTGAGGTGGTGCCCACAACACTCCGCCTACTGAACTTCACTGGGGGGGTGTAGTTCAAATTTGATTTTGAAAGTTCACATAGATGCCACTATACTTTCAATTTTGACGCCTACATTGCACCAAACTCACAGGCTATCCCTGAGCTTATGGCTAAGTTCACGGTGCCTCATGCCTTTGCTGTACAGTGTACTGGATAGCTACGTGCAGCTATTTTGCACTGAGTGACATGAGTAACACATTTGGTTTCGGGCTTACCACTAAGACAATAAAACAATTTGCAAGGGTCGAACAAGCTTCTTCATGTTTGCTCATGCGAGCACGTCGGCAGCACACACATCGGCTAAGCGATGGACGCTGCACTCTGGGCTCGTGTTGAAAAAATTCCTAACGTAACAAGCTTCGACCATAATGGTCACACACTTCGAGGGTGTGCAATTCGGGAAGCAGGAGACGGCCTATTCATCAGATGTTGGCACTCGGGCCTGGAGTCATGTCACCCACAGATACCAATCAGACCATGCCGTTTTCCTTAGCGAGCCACAGCGAACTCAGCATGTGGGCTCGTCGCAGCACTCCACGATGGCCGCCGTGTTTACTCTACGCTGCAGACGCAACTACATGCAACTGTAGGGGCTAAATATCTGCGCTCTTGATCTCAAGTGCTCCAGTGTGGCTGTCCTACTTAGTGTGGACCAGCTTTGTCCTGCACCAATTTGACCGACAGATACAGTGGAACCTCATTAAATCATAGTTGGCCAGTGCTCGGAAAAAGTACGTACTAAACGGTAGTATTGCTTAAGCAAAATACCATGGGATCGCCCACTTACCTGTCAAAAACGGAACTCGTAGAGAGTGCGATGAAAGGGCAAAAACATGCAGTATTTATTCACTTTGCGCGACAAAAGTCTTGCTTTCGTTTGATGCTGCGGTGGCGTAGCAGCGACTACAGCAGCCTCAAACTTAGTGAAGCTGTGAGCCAGCGTTTCAGCCAGTCCACTCTCCTCGGCAAACACTCGCATTCCAGATTCCTCATTGGCGTTGCATATTCTCCGTGCACGGGCGCGGTAGCACTGCAGAAGTCGCAGGGCGCCTTTTTCATTGCAGGGTGCAGGGAAGTGAAGGTTAGTTGGTGCACTGCAAGAGTGAGCAAGGCTCCACAGAATGTACGCCTGCGAATGCAACCGGTGTTCCATGGTTGCACGTAGGCTGGTTCTACAGGCGTACTGTTCTGCAGCACCGTGCGTCGGCTATCACAAAACTTTGGTTCCGTGAAGCTTCACTTACCGTGGGTAGAAAGCACCTCAGGCTGCAGTCAATGAATCTAAATGCGGAGTCAGAAATGACATTCTGCCTCCTCACCGGCGCGCTCTCGTAGTGAAGTGCGGCCACCCGAAGTTTGCTCAATAAAGCACGACGATTCCTTAAGTCACACTGAGAATATGTGTTTGTGCTCATAAACTCCAAATGGATCGCAAATGGGTCGGTGTGTCGCACGTGTCCCCAGTACATTCTTGTAGTGCAGTGAGAATGTGTACATTTTTTTCGTATCGCCAGACTTCTAGCTCGCAAGTCCGTCTGAGAGACCCAGGAAGCCCAAGCAGAGAAAAGCAAGTAGAAGGTAGTGATAAAGGTGACCTTCTTAAAAAACCCGCAAAAACTGGGCAGCGGCTGGTACCTGCGGTTGACGAGAACAGTTCAGTTGGCTGGTCTTATAAAGCATGTTTATTTTCATGAAAGCCAGTAAAAGCAGCCAATTCGACCTCATGGCCCAATTTGCGAAGTTCATTATAACCGTTTGAACTTATGAATTTCAACAAGACTTTGGCAATGGTAATGCAATGAGACATCGCGATTACATCCTTTGGTTTGTGGAGTGCGTGTCCGAGCAGCCCGGTTGCGTGCAGTGCGACGTGGTTTCGTGAGAAATGTAAGCGAGAGAGGAGAACTGGCCCGAAATAATGGTACAGCAACGACAACTTCCGGCTTCACTTAGCTTCAGAAAGAGTGACATCAGGGCCCCTCCTCAGTTTTCCTTCCTCCATGCGCGAGTCCTAGATTACTCAATGCCACAGCGCTCTGGCATGGCGCCGAAACAATGTTGATGTGGCTTCACGCACAAACAGGGCGCTTGGAGGCCCTTGTTCTGATCTCCGAAGCTTGTTGCTCTGCTGGGCCGCACGATGGGGATGACGTACCACCGTGATTGCAGGGCGAAAAGTGGAAACACTATGTGTTAACCTATACGTATGCAATAAGCTGGTACGGTTTATGCAATACAAAACGCATTATGTTCGATGGCCACTAATTCGGGGATTTAACTTTACTACTTTTAAAACGAAACTACTGTTCAAGCGGGTATGGTTTAACGAGGTTTTACTGTAGTAGCCACATCCAAATTGTGCATTTTGCCCAGTAGTTCAATACAAAGCGAAGTCTGCCAAGGCATCTAGCCAGGAGCAAGCATATGTCTGGTCTGACTTTAAGTTTTGTGTGGTTCGAGGCTAGTTGAGAATTCAAAGTTAATAGAAATTAGCTAGACTCATCGGCTACAACTCCAGTAAGCAGTCTGGTCAAAGTACAGTTCCTATGCGGGCGTCCGCAGCTGAGCGTGAGCTGATGACAGTCAGCTTCTGTAAGTACGTAGCTCTTACAGAAATTCTAAACCAGATTTTCGCTTACTTCAGCCTGTTTGTTAAACTGTGTCAATAAATATACCCAGTAACAGTAGGAAGAGCTTTTGGCCAATAGCAGCCGCTATGGGAACCTGCTATATGACAAAATATAGCAGCCCAAAAAGAGGGAGGAGGAGGCTTCTGTTGAAAAGAGAGTGTTTGAAAAAAAGGGTGACTGTGCTCGCTCTGCTTGCAAACTCCACATGCCACACAGAGTTGCAAAATTTGGCTGAGATGTTCACGGAAGCGTGTGCTGTCCATGAACTTTATTTCACCAAGACGAGGGATGGTTCAGGACCCCTTTAAGCAGTAGGGTGTTTCGCTTTCTGGCACAACCACATAACATCATGAACGCTTTGTGCAACTTGCAACCTGTTATCTACTTGTGCCACCTGTGTTAGGCTGAGAAATATTAACATGCTCTGTGTGCACCCAACCCGGAAGGCAAGCTGTAGTCGAGCCACACATTTTATTTTTATTTCATTTTATTAGGCCATTTTGACAATCCCCTTAAAAGAGAAGCTAAATGACGTGGGAACTTTCTTTCGTGTTGCACTTTGGACTGACACAGCAATCCAATATTGTACGTTGATCTAAAAATGGCAAGATGAGAGCAAAAACCGCAGAAATGACCTGTCCTACTGCCATACGTATAGTGGGATGCCTGTGAGAGTTTAACCTGACCTATGTCGTAATTGCGTACATACCTTATATACCATGTTTGTAGTAAGTCTACTGCCACAGTGCAGAGAGTCACAATAGTGACAGGCGCAGGTGAAAATGGCAAATGGTGGCACATCTTGTGACAGGATTTATTCATCCCCGCATGTAAGGATTACAAGCATCAAAGCAAACACGCATTCCTTTAGTGAAGCAACAGAGGCTCATCTTACATCAGAAGCTGAAGTTATATCAAGTCTATATCACGTCTCACTCTGCTCAATGAAATATACTACCACAGTCAAACTCTTTGCTCTCTCTTTATCACTCCTACATTCATATCATGTAGCCTCGATCATGCACATAACGTTTTTGTTCCCCTATGTAAAACTATTACCTGTTCAAACTCTTTTCATCCTAAATCTTGTAGAATGTAGAGAATGGAATCAGCTGCCTCATAATATTGTTAGTATCATGGATCAGTGCCACTTTAAACATGCCATAACCAACCTCATTCCTCCTGAATTTTCTAAACGCTTGTGTTACAGTTAATTTCTTGATTGTGTTAATACTATCTCCATTACTGTTGTTGTATGATTTATTTGTATTGTTACTGCCACTTTAGGCATACCATAATTGATATCATTGCACCTGAATTAGATAGCTAGCCTTAGATTTTTATTAGTATTTTTTTATATATTTGTTTTGTTTGTAATATTACTATCTACATTACTGTTGTGTTAAACCTTCCTTTTATTGTTATTGTGCTCATGTAATATATATGCATTTATATAGTCTGGATCACATTGTGTGGCTGGCGTGCCTGCCCCTCTGTAATGCCGAAAGGCCCTGAGGGCAAAAATTACTGAAAAATGAATTGAAGATGAAGCTGTGATGAGTGGTTTGAAACCTCAGGACTGCGGAAGGTGAAGAATGTCTTTTCTTCATCCTGGTCTGGGTCAAGAACAGGCTGACCTGTTTCCAAACTGTTTCTACTTCTCCATCTCAACCAGCATGAACAGCTAACGGGGGCTGAGCGAAGGAAACTGGTCTTGCACTCCTTTCACCATGCCTAAAGAGCAAGCATACTCCTTTGTTGTTGCCAGGAGGGCTTTAGCTTGTAATCTGGAATGCTAGTTTACCAGAGACCTACACAAGGCCCCATCTTGTAGCATAGAATTCAGCCAGAAAGGACACAGGGCTATTACTGCAGTCACCAACAATACCCAACTTAGATGCTGGCGTAAAGTGTTGGCAAAGCTGTAATTGTTAACCTGCAATTTTTTCTTATTTTCCGTGGACAAGCACACCCATGTAACACATGAACGTTTTGACTGCATTGTGGTTAGATAAAGCGTCACAACACATAAGATGTCACTGCCAGTGTCGTTACTGCTGTTCACTTCTCCAGTAACCCAGTATGCCATGAAGGGTAATAAGTTTAGTACCAACAGCTTCAATTGTAATGGGGAGAGAAGGGAAGGTGTGCCCTTCAATTGTGTTTCATACTCATATGTGTATGTACTCATAGTCAATCGCATTCTTTCTGTAAGGCATCATTCAGTCCTTTGACCAAGTAATGTTGGTAGCAAATAGTTCTGCCAGAGAGAATACTTTCTTTCTTGTGGCCCAGTAATGGTTGAACTGCAGAAAGGCTGTATGCATGAGTATGTCTAAACATGCCGGATGAAGTTGTCGGCAGTTTTCCAAAAGCTTTTGCAATGGCTACGCACAGAAAACTCCAAATGTAGCAAAGAGTATGATTCCTGTGCATTGGTATGCAAGGTAAACCGCAGGTTTGGCTTACATACAACTGCTGTAGTTTTGCATATACATGTTAACTTATAAAAATTGTATGTCAGTAAAACTGGTCAACACGTCGAAATCCTAGACCGCCTGATGCTATTGCGTGTGTGCTTGTGAAAGTCTGTATAAATCTCTCAAACAAAAGTAACATGAAAGTTAGCAAAGCATTCTCCACTGAACGGAAATATTTTACAGGGGCGCCTGAACGAGCTGATGTCACAGATCAAGCTGCAGAACAACCAGATGACATTCACTGACACGGCAATACACTGTAGCCTTGACTCCAATTCCATGAGCCAGCTCAAAGAGGTAATTTTTTTTTTCTCTCTGATTGGTAATGTATGATTAATTCATAGTTCTGTTTATATTTGGTTTGTCTTGTGTCTACATTTCATAAAGTAGCAGCCAGCTACAGTTTAAATCACAAAGAAGCAATTTCTCTATCTGTACTGGGTGTCTTGTAAGAGTGGGCTGGGGATAAAGCAGACAAACTCTACTGAAATAAAGGGAATGCACCAGTGTTGTGGGCTTTCTTCAAGGCACGATACATTATATAAGAAAAAATTTTCTCACTCATAAACCTAGAAATGCATAACCTTGGCCATTGATAGGATAGACTGTTTGGTCTTTGTTTCATTAGTTTATTAATGCTTTTAGTTTCATAGTTCTAGCTTCCTAAATGTAAATAGTTTACATGAGTGCATGGTTGGGCTACTTGATAGAACATTTTTTTCCCGGAATGTTGCTCAACCAATTATCCTACCTTTGCACTTTTGTACTTTAAATAGCTTTTGTGTAGCTCCATGCTTCATACATCTGCTGTACAATTGCAGCAAGTGCTTTTTTTTTTTTGACCCTTCATACCCTAATTTTTAATGCGGAGTTTTGTGCAGTAGCCTGTAGCCCCTATCTTTACTGTATTTCTTTAATTCTTTTGTTGTTGTTATTATTATTATTATTATTATTATTATTATTATTATTATTATTATTATTATTGTGTGACAACTGTAATTCACAAGCTTTTGCCTAATACTTAGCATGGTTGACTGTTTTGAGTGTGTAGTTTTCATGTGTCCATATTGCTTCTGCAAGTAATAATGGGCTAAAACACCTTTTTTTTTTTTTTTTTTCGCAGCACAACATTACCGCCTCTTATAGCTGCACACAGTTTTCTAAATTTGTCATTCCTGGAAAACCACAGCATTCACCTACAAGATATTTTTTAATCTAATAGTAATTGTTAAGCCAGCTTTCCTCTAAGGCACATATAAATTAGTTTTCCGAGCTAGTAGTGGTGTAGCCAGTTCTAAAATTGGTGGGTATGTGTACAGCTGGTGCTTCTATGATATGAAAGACATAGATGAATCATTCATAGGAAAACTGTGTGCAACAGACGAGCGCTAGTGTGTGCACCTTGTAGCTTGCGAACCAGTATTTTGGCAAATGTACAGCATGGAGGAAGGCACTGTAGAATTATGGGAAGGGCTCATACAGGGTGTCCCAGCTAACTTTAGCCAGAGTTTAAAAAATATGAAAATGCCACGTAGCTGGACAGAACGAAGGTATTGTTGTTTGCAGTCGCTTGGAGATACTCAAACTATTTTTCTAATTCTGCCGAATTAGATAATTAGTCCCAATTAATTAATCAACTTCTCAAATATTAGAATTAGATTAGAATTGTCAATGAGAAAATTATAGAGCGACATGAAAAACTCCCGATACAGCTTTCTGTTTCTGAATATGTGCTACACAAAAGTGTTTTTCCGAGCGTGAAAGAAGCACGCGAATACATGCAAAGTGCCTCGAGCGGCCAGTCGTGCCGCAGTTTTGTGTGCATTTGTGGGCTTCTTTCGCGCTCAGAAGAACACTTTTATGTAGCGCGTATTGAGCAACAGAAAGCTGTATCGGGAGTTTTCCATGTCGCTCTACAATTTTCTCATTTACACTTTTCATCTAATTATAATATTTGAGAAGTTGATTAATTAATTGGGACTAATTATATAATTCGGTAGAATTAGAAAAATAGTTTGAGTATCTCCAAGTGACGGCAAACAACAATACCTTCGTTCTGTCGAGCTACGTGGCATTTTCATATTTTTTAAACTTTAGCTAAAGTTATACGACAAAGATATACGACCACTCCCAATCCTATGAGCGAGAACAGGGAGACAGTGGCCGAGCATCTCAAAGCCATAATTCGCATGCAGTAATGCTCCAAGTTGGCAGTGTTTGCAATGAATTATGAATGCTACGTGAGGAGGGTAATATGACTTTGTGTGTATCTGTTTCAGCACCTGAACAACCAGCAGAAGGGCATCTTTGAGTTGGTGAAGATTATTAAGAATGACCTTGAAGAATTGAAGAATATTGAAAGCAATCTCCAAGTGGCAGGTGGCCCAAGAAGATAGCAGAGCAAGCAAATAGGGGATACCCGAGGTTCTGCTTGCGAGCTTTCTTACCACACATAATGCCATGGGTAAAATAACATCACATCCTGCATAGAAGCCGGAAACACGCAATCCTTTCTATGACATTATGCTCTGTAGCGAAGCTTCATGCAGAAAAGTCTGCGAGTACAATTTTTGAATATCCCCTATTTGTGTTACGATTTGCTGCCTGAAGTTTTAAAGACAAAGCTATATTTTTAGCAGCAACAGTGTAAATTGTAAGATAATAAAGTGAGAACCAGCCTGTATTCTTGCAGTTGCTAAATTGGTTGTCATGCGTGCTTTAGCGGAAAAAAGAAATGTATTTTTTTGCTTGCTGTCATGTGTCACGAGTCCATCTCTTAGCTTCAGCACCAATAGAACAATCTGTAAGTGCTAAATTTTTATAGCTGCAAGTGATGTAGCAGGCTCTGTAGACACCGTGGGGCACATAGAGGTAGACAACTTCGTTAATTCACAATTTCTTTAATTTTAATTAATAAGTACAAGTAATTTCCCCTGTGTTGTGCTTGGTGTCTTTGTTTGCTGGCTTCATATGATATAATTAATAAAAATTGGGCCCCTCAGTTAACCCCCTTTCTTCTCGTTCCTTACATAACGAGGGTCTCAAATCCGGCAACACTGATGCCTTCAGGTAGCATGTGTGGGTTTATTGACCAATTGCCTTCACCCAAAAAGATCACATACTAGTGATGCGTGCGGCAAAAAGGATGTTCCACATCCGCCGCCAAGGTTTGTGAGTGGTGGTGCTGGATAACACTCCCAGGATTAGTTCTAGTAGCAACACATAAATACCCTAGAAAGTGGATGGGAAAATGGTGCTGTGGTAGCTCAATTGGTAGAGCATCGCATGCGTAATGCGAAGACATGGGACCGTTCCCCACCTGGGGCAAGTTGTTTTTTTCCTCCGCTTTCAATTGCAATAATTTATAATTTCTTTATTTTCAGTTAGTAAGTACAAGTAATTTCCCCTATGTTGTCCTTGGTGTCTTTGTTTGTTGCCTTCTTATGATATGATTAATAAAAATCGGGCACCTTGGTTAACTTCCTTTCTTCTCGTTACATAGAGGTAGTAGACTCACAGTCATCACTATCTATGTGATTTCCCATGCATGTGATTTCCCGTGCGTGCTTGTGAGTACCGTTGCATTAAAAATTGCTGGGTCACGCTTTATTGACTCGGCAAAAACCTTAAAGGAGTACTGGCCTGACATTTCCGACTTCTCATATTTATGTGTTAATTGAAGGTCTTCAACCTCAAAACCCTATAGAAATACTGGTCTGCGACTGTACTGTCAACAGCAAAGGTTCACAGGACGCAGCATCTGCCAAGAAGCTGAATTCTGGCAGAGTGGTCACGAAGCCTTGAATTAAATGTTCCACTATGTAGGTAGCCTTTGTCACCTACGCAGTGATTCATTAAATTAGAAGTGCTGTGCCTCAACTCTTTCCCTACCATGGGAAAAATAGGCGTTAATTGTATGTTACGCCAGATTTTTTTTTTGGAAGAGCTACTGCACTTCATATTTTATGTAGTACATAAAAAAAAGGCAGAGTGAATGCACTTTTCACACGTAGGATAGGATAGGATAGGAATAAACTTTATTAGTCCAACGGTTATTGATGTTGGTGCTCGGGGCTAGGCTGCTAGGGGTCCATCGCCTGAGGAAAATCTTTCGAGATCCTCGGCAACGGCCCACTCCTGGTCTTTGGATGCGAGGCACCCGAAGAAAGCTTTATAATGAGATATATGTAATAAAATATATAAATTGCCAAAATCAGAATGGTCAGATAAAATTGAACAATGTTTTAAAGAATGCTTGTATCCACTAAGAAAAAAACGTAACAATTGATGAGATATATAAAATGTATTGTCGTCTAAAAGTCCGACGAAACTTCAGCATCCTCAGACTCGCTGCTACTCGATCCATTGATAAAATCAGCCGCAGACTCGGCGGAATTGCGAGATCTGCGATCTTCCGAAGCTGGCCATTTTTGCTTTCTACTTTGACGATCGCGAAACTTTGGAGCGTGTTCAAAAGTTACCTCCTGGCGGTAAAAAAGCGAACTGCTTAGGAAACAAAAATATAGTTCTCCTTCACGTCCGATTACGCAGTGTCCGTGGGTTGCGTGGAAGGTGTCGAAAGCGGCGTTTCAAACCATCGATAGCGGGCTAACGATGCCCAATGGGCGCGGTAGGGAAAGAGGGCAGGAATTCACATTTGCAAACGTGTGCCTCCTCTTTTTCACGTCTGTCTACCTATATACCTACCCACCGGTCTATCTATCTATCTGTCTGTCTGTCTAATCTTACGCCTACCAAACGGCCCAAGTTATCTATTAGTTTGGGCCACTAGGTATGTGTCAGTAAAGATGATGCCGTCGTGGTCATTCCAGCTTCGTCATCTGATTCGTCATGTCGTGGTCTCGCCTTTCATGCCGACCGAGTGAACCAAGTTGTCTAATAGCTTGGGCCACTGTAGGTACGTACTCAAGTTTGTGTTTGCGTCGCGGTCGCTGCATCGCCGTCATTGCAGCTTCGTCATGTGATGTCACCACGCTATCACCGTCATACAGTCAAGTACTCGTCATATACCGTCGTCGTGATGCCGTGAGGATCACCCAGGGGTCACCCAGTACGCAACCCCGTGGTCCAAGTGGTCTACCAGCTTGGGGCCACTATATCCCACGTATCAGACAAAGCCTTAGAACCATCAATTTCAGGGATACATAAAATAAAACGGATTTCTGACGTTTTTCGACGTTTTAAGGGCGCTGACCAGTCGGATTATATCTGATGCTTGAAATTGTTTAGAAAACGTTTTCAAAAAGCTGTTTATATTCTTGTATTCTCGAAACTATATTAGGACCACGTTCTTGGTGGGAAATTATTTTATTTTTTTTTTCACGGCGGAGTATGCTCCGCAGCTATTAGAGGGTCAACAAGACAGTTGCAACGCGGGAGGCCGAGCGGCGTGCTGCCGGTAAGTTGTCCGGGTACGTGGCGAATTATTTGTTGCTAGTTATTGTTCGCACATATCTGAACTTGGAGGCAGTTGCCAGAGATGACAGTCGCATTCATGTCCTACCTATGCCACTTTCAGTAAGTGCAGGATTGATGTTCGTATATATTTTAGGCGCCTATTTAGCTATTAAATCACAAATACTTAGCTATTATATCACAAATACTTGAAGTTGTTAATATTGATAATATTGAGTTGTGTGCGAGTTTCTTTAAGTGGTGTACACGTGCACGCAGCTGTATGATCGCTGGTATGTGCCGAGTTACTTCGGCGCCTTCTGTGGGAGACAGCCGGATGACATCTACAATAAGTTTTGGTGCAGAGCTTCTTAAAGGAATGATCTTCTAACTCTCCATAAGGTTGCCGTTATTTTCTGATTTAAGAGTTAGAAATGCAGGTAGTGATAAATGTACCTTAGATTAATTTGTTCACATGCGCGTGGTAAATGTAACTCACGTTAAAAGACTGGGTAAGCCCCATTTACTTTTGACTCTTTTAAGTATGCCATGTACATGTTAGTTCGTCTGCAAGTCTATCCTTCAATCTATATATATTTATAATATAAGTATTTTAGTTTCTTTGGAAGGTATAGAATTACATACCAGATGGTGTGCTAACAACATATTTATTCATGATGCTTCCTATTTGCAATAGAAGTCATCTGACAGTAGCACCCAGTCTTAGTTGTTATCTTATGTAATTAGCACCAAAAAAGTTCGCGTATGCCAAACCAAAATATCAGAAGTGCCGCTAGTATCAATGCAGTTAATGTTTGTTGCTGCTGCTAAGCGCTAGGTTTTCTTCCACATTACTGTGTAAAGCAGTAAAGCTACGGCGTCTGCTAAAAGACTGTTGCATTGAGGTACTTGTTAATTCTGCCAGTAGTTTGGGTCTGCTTTTCATCATTGAACTTTTTTACACACTCTATGAATATGCAGCTATCAAACGGTCCTTTCACGTTTTCCAAGGAAATGAAGTGCGTGTGTTCCCAGAAAGATCAGGTCCAATTCACTTGATTGTGCTTTAGGACTGTGCTATAGTGAATGTAGTTAGCTTTCCACGAGATTTGTTTTCGTGTATACTATGGCTTCAGGTCTCTGTATAAGTTTTACAACTATAAACATTGTTGTGAATATTCTTTTATAAGCTACATACATTTGCCTGGAATTGTGTTGCTTCTATTATACGAGACAGTAAGAAATTCCTTCGATAGACTTTTGTGTGCACAATCTTTTATGTTTCAAAGGGACCCGTGTGCAACAAGAAATTTACTTCAAGAAGAAGGTAAACCGAGGGGCCCGATTTTTATTAATCATAACCATACGGAGCCAACAGATAACGAAGAAAAGGAAACTATGTGGAAATTTATTTTTAGCTTTAAAACTAAAGCGTAGAAACGATAAGCTAAAAGGAAAGATAAGTGGACGAAAAGACAACTTGCCGCCGTTGGGATCAGGAATTCATTCTGTCTCTGTCGTCGTCCCTTCCCTATTTTTTTCACGCTGTTACATCAGTTGCAATGATACCAACTAGCAAGCAACTATTCCGGAATACATTTCTAGTATACACCAGGCTCGGCTCTGTGTTCTCTTCATCCCAGCACTTTTTTCATTCTCTCTATCGTATTCCCTTTCTTATGTTTTCGCACGGTTACATAAGTTACGTATCCTGTTTGTGCTACCTGGGCAGAAATGTGCATCAGTTGCAATGATACCAACTAGCAAGCAACTATTCCGGAATACATTTCTAGTATACACCAGGCTCGGCTCTGTGTTCTCTTCATCCCAGCGCTTTTTTCATTCTCTCTATCGTATTCACTTTCTTATTTTTTCGCACGGTTACATAAGTTACGTATCCTGTTTGTGCTACCTGGGCAGAAATGTGCATCAGTTGCAATGATACCAACTAGCAAGCAACTATTCCGGAATACATTTCTAGTATACACCAGGCTCGGCTCTGTGTTCTCTTCATCCCAGCGCTTTTTTCATTCTCTCTATCGTATTCCCTTTCTTATTTTTTCGCACGGTTACATAAGTTACGTATCCTGTTTGTGCTACCTGGGCAGAAATGTGTTCGTGCTCGTGACGCTGTCGTCGTCGCTGCAACATCGGCATTCCAGCTTAATCATATCCGACTCGTCACGCCGTCGTCGTCAGACCCACGTCGTCATCCAATTGTCCCCATACCGTTGTCATGCCGTCGTCATCATGCAGTGGCCTTCATGCATTCGTTGTCATGCCTTTGTCGCGATGCCGTCGTGGTCGTTGCATCATCATCATCCTAACTTCGTCACCCCACTTATTTCGTCACGCCGTTGTCGTCGTTACGCTGTCGTCTTACTATCGTCAACGCTTCAAAAAACGTCATCGTCGTACCGTCTTTGCCGTTTCATCTACATCATTAGTTCCTCATTCTATCGTACTCATACTGTCGTCATTCAATCGTAATTATGAACCCGTTGTCATGTGAACTGTGTGCATCAAACAGTTGTCGTCATGTCGTTGTGGTTGTTTCATCGTCATTCCAGCTTCGTCATCCGGTTGTCGTCACAAGGTATTCGCGCCTTCGTCGTCATAGAACCTTCGTGGTACAGTTGTCGCCGTGCCATCGTCCTCACACACTTGTCGTCATGCCAGTCCAGCTGCATGCCATCGTCCCCGTCACCCTGTCGTCGTTATACCACCACCGTCATTTAGGAATCGGCATCTCACTGTCATGATGCCGTCATCGTCAAAGCATCTTCGTAGTTCCATCGACATCATTCCTTCTTGGCAATTCCATCGCTGCCACTGCGTCATCGTCATGCCGACATGCTCATGGCCGACCTCGGCAAGCGAGTAGGACGATACCGAGTACCGACGACGGTAATCGTGAGATGGGTTCCTCCGCAACATTCTCTTTCCCTGCGGGTGTATGTGTGCGCGTGCGTGCGTCTACTAGTGATATAACCTAACCAGTAACTACTACTATTCTGCAATAAAGTTTCTCGGCGCTCCCTTTTTTTGCAAACCGCATGTCTCACTGCTTCGGTATTAAAGGGACACTAAAGGCAAATACTAAGTCGACGTGAACTGCTTAAATACCATTCCAGAAACCTCGCAACGCGTGTTTCGTGCCAAGAAAATACTTAGTTGACGAGAAAATTGCATCTGAAGGCTCCGAATACTTTTATCGCACTTCAAATCTCCCGCCACCCAGCCGGGGGAGTGGTGACGTTGCATACGCCATCACCACTTTGCTGCCGTCGATGAGTAAAACGGCGCCCGACAGACGGCGGTACCGAGCCAAGAAAATGGCGGATTTCGCCGCTGCAGCTGCTGTTTGGTCAAGTGGCGTAGACCGTTCGGGCACCCCGATGCATCACATAAAAGTAGCATTCTCTGCTACTTGCAGTTTGTGAGTTTCGCGAGCCAGCAAAACCAGCGCAGCACTACGCGATAACTATAGAAACGCGAAAGCGTGGGCGGCGCGGAGTCGAGCGAAAACGAAACCTTTCGACCGCCCGCGTCGTTGTCAGAGTTATTTCAATGACTTCTTTTTTTCTAAAAGTGAAATAGAACTGGACAAGTAGCATTTTATTTCGTCTTATAATACAATACAAGGATGTTTTGTGCAACGAGTGGTTGAGTACTAGTGACAGAATTTAACTGAGGAGTGCTTTCGTCATCGGGAAAGTATTTGAATATGCCCCGGGGAGTCTCTAATCATGTCTTGCATTTACCTCGATTTCTCGATTATTAAGGCTCTGTTCGCGATAATATTGATGCCTTAGAGATTCTCGAGCACTAATGTGTCACTTTAGCTTGACATAATATTTGCCTTTAGTGTCCCCTTAACATGCCCACATTAAGACGGCCTTCCTTTGCACCTGGTGACACTGAAGGACAACACCTAATAACATTAGACAAGGTATCTTTTTGGAGACTCCATTTTAATTTATTTTGCCTAAAGGGGTTTGTTACGTGCGGAGAAATTGAAGGACAAAGCTTGCCGCCTGGAACTTCGCGCCCAAACCGCAGCGCTTGTGCGTAAGCGCTATTGGGGAGCTTTCATACGCACAGACGTTCAACAGAGCGTAGGCGTGCGATTGAAGGCTAAGCGTTACGTTTCGGATATAGAATTGCTTTCGCCTTGTTTGGGTCATTTTATTTTTCGCCTGTTCGTGCCACTGGCGTTGCTGTTTATGTTCACACAAACATTATTTGGTTCTAGTGCAGCTAGCAAAATAGCCTTCCTCCTAGACCGACGATCCAGAACTTTCGCAGCACTGAGTGCAGGCGTCAGTGGCGGCTTCGGAAGTTCGGCTTAATCGTGTTAGGGATTCATGATACGATTTTTCTTTTTTGCCTTGGATCTACGCGGAATCAAATAAACGTTCGTGCATGGTTCCTTATATACGAAAATAAACTTAACCGTGTACGGAACCCCCACTAACGAGAAATATTAAATCAGTTTAGAGTTTTAGGTCGATAAAGTGCGCTTGCTAAACTCACTTTTAGCTAGTTTCGATGGGACAGGTTTTACGAGAAGAGCAAATGAAGCCCAAACTTACATATACATGTTTTTTTTTCTTTACTTTTGCGTGTAAGTCCCAGCGCCGGTATGTCAGTGTGACGTCACAGAGGGTACATTTTTCGTACTTGGGCCGTCGTGGCTCAGTAAAAGTTCTCTAAACTCGCTAAGTTGAGCCTTTGGCTCACTTGGGATAAAATATAGTCCATCTTCACCAATACACGCCGTCAAAATTCATGACGTCATGGTGAGCTGGTATAATGGAAGCTTCAAAATGGCGTCGCCAACCGTGTTTCGTGTTAGCGTCTTTTCTGGATTGTCAAGAATACTCTCACACAACGAATGACTTTTCCTTTTTTTGTGTTGCACGCGGAACGGTAATTTACTAACACAACAGAAATGAATCGTCTTTTTAGTGTCCCCTTAAGGGGAGTGTGTACTAGGTGTAATTATTAAACTGCACCAATGTTTTAAAAAATTTTCTGTGGCACACAGCACACTTCTAACCCTTGAGCTAAGCTACTCGATGAGGCGGCCATTACTTCTATAAGAAAAAAGAGATAATTGAATAATTAACATTATTGCACTAACCAACTTATTTATTTAACTACTCTACGGCAAATACTTAAACTTACGATTTGTAGCCCGGTGAGTTCGCTATGGGCGTATCCATCCTGAACTAGTTTTCAGGACCATACCATTTTCGAGATATTAAATTTTCAGTGTTTCCTACGAAATGCATTGGCATTCCAGTTACTTTCGCACTTCAATGCATAAAACAGCGTTTTCTTAAATAAGTAAGTAGAACGACAGTGCATTCTTGCCTTAAGTTTGACGGCTCACTTATCGAAACCGGAGTCATCCTCCGAATTCGTCCGAAGTCGATATGCCTTGCAATCTTACGAGCGACAATTCTTACATTTAAATAAGTGCCGTAGTTAATTAAAAAAATCGAAAATGTAATTCCTTCAATTATTCGATTAAAAATTTTGATTTCTCTAGAAGTGATGACCGCCTCATAGGTTAATTTAGCTCGACGGTCAGAATTTTTGTGCTTCATGAGGACGACGGGCTTGTGTGAACGTAGTGCAATTACTATTAGACCACACGCGTCAGCGAATTCACCGCTACTTTCCTTCTTCCCTCCTCTCTCTCCATGTCACATTTATTTTCCCCTTACCCATTCCCCCGGTGTAGTAGAATTGTGCTATCTGCCACAGGCATTATATATATATATATATATATATATATATATATATATATATATATATATATATATATAGGGGGTTTCTTAAAAGTTCACGCAGTGCCCGACGTAGCATATGCAGGAAAGAGACGACGAACCTTTTGGCATACGTATTTATTTAAAGGGACGCTAAAGTGAAAAATGATTTCTGCTGCATCAGTAAATTACCGATCTACAACACCAAAAACACCACTCTTACAACGATATAAGACGTTTGGTAAGCGAGAAAAAGCGCAAGAACGAAATACGGGTGGCGACGCCTACTTAAGTTCCCGCACCTGGGGGCTGTAACGTCGTGGATCTTGATGGCATCTTCTAGGGCCTACTAATTATATATAGCGGTACAGATTGACTACATCGTGTTCTAAAGGAGCCAAATATTAAACATGCCACGTTTCGGGAACCTTTATTCAGCCAACGCGGCCCAAATGCGAAAACATACTTTGGAATCCCTGACGTCACGCTGAAGTAACGGCGCTGGGGTTTCGGCGCGAAATTCAAATACTGATACTTGGACCTTCATTTTCTCATCTAATAATCAAACTATTTTTTTGAAATGACTGCCTGCAGGGTTCTCAAACAATGCTTCATTAGTCTAAATTGATTTAGTGTGTCGCTTTAGTGTCCCTTTAACGTTTTGGGCTGTTCTTCGTCAGAATATATATATATATATATATATATATATATATATATATATATATATATATATATGTGTGTGTGTGTGTGTGTGTGTGTGTGTGTGTGTGTGTGTGTGTGTGTGTGTGTGTTTGTGTGTGTGTGTGTGTGTGCAGCAAATGTGCAGCTAAAGAAAAACCCCGTATACTGCAGTGCTTTCGGATACGGGGTCAATCAATATCGTACCGCCAATCCCAAGCTGGACGTTGCGGCAAGAAGCCCAGGCAGCCTTCGTCTGATAGGTGCACACATGGAGCACCCCTCGGTTGGTGCACCCGCTGTGGGATCTCGCGTGCGGGGGAGGCTGAGCGAATCCTGCCCGCAGCTGGCAACGCGTTCCGCTCCGACACATACGTCACCGCAGTCGAACCGCGCGTTGCCAGCGAGCGTTACGAACCGCGCTCCCACTTTGGCTCCCAGAGCAAACACAGACGTGCGCGCGCACACACGTGTATGTATACGGCCGCGCGGTGCACGGGCGCACAGAGAACTCAAGCCCGAACAGCGCGGGCAGGGCAAAACGCGCGGCATCAGCAGCATCGGGAAGGGAAGACGTTTTTTGGGGACTGCTCCCGAAATTACTCTTTCATTGAAGCCGTGGGTAAGGCACTAATTAGAAAGTCGTTAATCAAAAAAGGTCCGCCTCCTCCTCCTCTTTCTCGAGAGCCGCGCCGAGGGCATAATACGTACGCGCGAGGAGGCGCTCGCTTTGCCGAAGAGTTTTTGCTCGCCGCCGGCCGTCTCTCGGCAAGTTTGGGGCGCTCGTTTATCTCTGTCAGGGCCATTAAATCGTTGATTGATTAATTTGACTGAGCGGCGCGAGGGGAGGGGTGTTGGCGAAGACGCGCGGCCTCCAGGACGGGATGCTGCCTGGCGCGCCACAAGGATTCCTCCATCTTTAATTAGACGGAACGCGAGAAAGAGGAGGAGCGGTGCCGATGACGCTGCTGGCTGCTGCCGCCGAGCAGAATCGTGCTCTCCTTCTCGTCGGGCTCTTCCCTTTGCCCCGCGTAAGCACGCACGCACTCACGCACACACGAACGGGAATAGAGAAGGAAAAAAAGTTCACGCATACGGCACGGTGCTGCTTAGGCGTATTCCATAGTGGGTCGACCTGATACGTATGCGCCGCCAAGGGCTGATCCGAAAAAAAGAAAAAAAAAGAAAGCAATGCGCGCTTGACCCTGCTTTGGGCACCGTCCGTCGGCTGTTCCTGATCTTAACAGGCGCGGCCTTTTCAAAGTTTGGGTTTGCCTTTTCCTTAATTTCTCTCTCTCTCTCTCTCTTCATCGTCTGTTTGCGGACTTGAGATATGTGCATGTTCAGATGACACGATCCTCTGCACGCGACTCCTTCGTTTTGCCTTTTCCTTTTACCCTCCCGCTGGACCCTCACTTGTCAGGCAGCTGGGGACCCGCCTTGCATATTAACTTCGACATTTTATCAGCGAAGCAAACGGTCAGTCAGGCCACGCGTGATTATGCCGATATGTGTGACCTGGCGAGTGAAAGTTTAAGGGAGCCCGTGTATAGTTGCCAAAGGTCGACAACATTCGTGCATTTGACTCGTTTTGGGTGCAGGTGGGCTCGCGCGCGTTTGCTCTTCCTCGTGTTGTAACCACAACACGAGGAAGATAGATAGAGACGTGCGGTGCTCACCAGGAACCAGGACAATAAGAAAGAAGAAATGCACCAGACAGGTGCTTCTTGCACGCATTTATTCTCTGTTGCCCTAGTTCCTGGTGAGCGTTGTACGAAACCACAAGATGAACACATACCAACTAGGTCAGTTTTCCATTCTAATGTGTGCGGGCTGGTGAAGTCTGGCTAACTCTTACCTCTATATAAGCGGACGTGTCAACCCCATGCCCATCCTCTTCTCTAAACCCCATTTCCATTGCCATAGATTTGTCGTCGGTTCAGTTCGTCGTGAACATCATTTAGTGTATTGAACACGAGAACCTGGGGATTTGGAGACAGCATTGTAAGGTATCATACCTATCGATTTTCGTTGAAGCCCCATTTCTCCAGCACACGAAGTTCTGCCTTATTGCAGTCAAATGTCGCGGCAAGCCGCCTCAATGTTGTGGGCAAAAAAAGTCGTTGGGTCAATTTGATTGATTGATAGATAGATAGATAGATAGATAGATAGATATATAGATAGATAGATTGATTGATAGATAGATAGATAGATAGATAGATAGATAGATAGATAGATAGATAGATAGATAGATAGATAGATAGATAGATAGATAGATAGATAGATAGATAGATAGATAGATAGATAGATAGATAGATAGATAGATAGATAGATAGATAGTGAAGAATTAATAATCAGAGGACGAGCAAAAGTGTTCAACAAAGTTAGCGTCAGTAAGCAAGTAACTTGTAAAAGCAGTGCATTATCCTTTGAAAAAATTCATCAATATTACCAAAGCTTTCGCTCGAACTCGCATTGCCCCAGTGTTTTCAAAATGGACACTTTCTGTTGATGCATCTTCTTTCTTGAGTTGATAGTTTACCCGTAAGTTACTTTCTTCTTCAGAGAACCCAGAATGTCAGATAAAATAAATGAAGAAATGAGCCTCAACTACCTTGGATAGATTGTATGAACAAGAGCAGTTCCGCGTGGTACGCACATACACAATAAGGAGCCCGCTGTCGGATAAAAACTCTCATCGGATGCTTTTTCTGAAAACAATTAAGGTGTTTTATCGACCTAAAGTTCTTTCTATTTTTGAAAGAAATCGTAAAAAGCAACGAATTGCATACTTTTATACACTTCGTATACTTCGTATACCGCACACTTTTCTATATTTCCATACACGAAACGAAAATTAGCATTTGAATATCTAGTCACACACGTTAAATCTTGTACTATATTGCCTAAACACTTTTTTTTTGCATTTGGTAATTGAGAGTGCGGTGGTCACCATTTATAAAATCAAAACCGCGAGCATATCTCTTCGATTCGAACTTGATATTCGCCCGAATTGTGTCTTGCTTTCAAGGAAGAAAAGAAGCAAGAATAATGCCATTCAATTCCCTTTTCAAAAATTTCCATTATCCAGAATACACAGTTCTTGTTTATCGCGAGTTGATTAATCACATTTCATCAACCCTTGTATACTTTTATTTGGGTTCACGTCAAAGAACTCCAGGTGATCGTAATTAATCGGAGCCCTCTGGCGCCCCTCATAGACCACGAGACGTTAAAATCAATCAATCAATCAATCAATCAATCAATCAATCAATCAATCAATCAATCAATCAATCAATCAATCAATCAATCAATCAATAAATCATATTGGTGGGCGAATGAGCGGGCGACTTCCGTGGTCACGAAAAGGTCAGTGCGCTTTAAGCTTGTGAGAAATGCTACTCTCAAATGGTCTGCTGTTGTTCAACGTTAGTATAAACATTCAATGTCGGACATGGAGCTGTGCATGATTAATTATCTAGTGTGCGCAGTGCCGATTTGCATAGTTCACCGTCGAAACGCAATCAGGAGGCTGTCATGCTTGAAAAAAGCGGCATATAACGACAATCCCACGCAAACATTCCTTACGACTTTACCGAGCTTGTGTATATACACCCCGAGTGCGCGAACATCGGACAAAGCGTCAAACAACGTTAGAGGCGCCTGCAAGACAGAAAGGAAGAGTTCATTTCTCCGCACTCTTGCCGCTCATGTGCTCATGTTAGGCTGCGTCGACGTCGCTGTCAGATGCACGTCCCCTGCTGGAATCCTTTTCTCCGTTCTTGTCTCTCTTCTTCGCGCAACGCTATAGGGTTGCTTCTTGTACACAGTGCAGTGGTGTACTATAGCTTTGGCCATGGCGCGTTGCGTCGCGTTGAAGCCAGCCGGCTGCAACCATGCCGCACAACGCACGGCACATACGCATACCTGTCCAGCGTAGAAGGCTTTGACGGGAGATGTCGTCGCGAGCCTATTTGCGCGAGCGCCTAATAATAAAAGGCACCCACCGCGCGCGCGCCTAAGCGTGTTGTACGTGTATTCGCACTTTTTCCGGTGTGAGTATGCATAGGCGGTGCGGAGACAAAATTTTTCACCTGCAGAGGACGCGCGCCCGTCTCAAAAAGGTGGCATATCAGCTCATTAAAGGCTTCCGACAAGCGTCGCGCATAGCCCCTCCTTCTGGTTCGCCTTGGCACCGCGCTACAGCGACGATATAGAGCGACGTTTTATGCCGGCCTTTCTATGGCGACTCGGCAGGTGCGGCAGCTAGGTCTACGTAACAAGCTGAGCTGCTGCTGCTGCTGCTTATGTCGTCCGAGCCAGCGCACGATGTCCCACTCACTCGCGAGGCAGGTTGATGCCGCAGTTGCTTTCTCTTTTAACCCCTTCTCTCGGCTACCGCCGCCGTCATCTCTCTCCTTGTGCGCGCCTGCGTATAGAGCAGCTATACTGTGGCCTACTTGCCACTCGAACGCTTGAAACGACGCCGCCTCGCAAAGTGGCACGCACACGTACGTACGCCTTTTTTCTTTGTCTTACGCCACAACTCCCCGTCACGCCGCCGTTCGTTTATGGAAGAGGCATCCGGCACAAACGCTCGCGGCAGCCGGTCGCCAAAACTAATTACGCTGTTAGTTAATTATTTCTGCTGGTGACGACGCACGCGACGAAGTCTGCCACAGCGCGGGAGGGAAAAGAGAAATGGGGGCGCTGGCAGAACGCGGGGAAAGGAGGCAATTTTTGTTGTTGTCGTTGTTGTCTCTCGCACAAGTGCGCCGCCTCGCTTCCGTGCTGTGGCGTCATCTTCGTCTTCTCATCGACAGCGAAGCCGCGTTCGCAACGGCAGCGAATGCTTGGCAGAGGGGCTGCGGCAGGAAAAAAATAAGAAAGAAGCGCCGTTTCGGCGGCGGCGAAAGGACGAATAATAGCGCTAATCATAATGGCGGCACTCCTCGGCGCCGCGGCAACACTAAATGTATACAATCTCCTTCGTCGTGCTCTTTTCTTCTCATCGCACGCGTGTATGTGTGTGTGCGTTTGCGACAAAGAAGGGAACACACGATTTGATACCGTTACCGCGTGTGTATACCGCGTTATATATATATATATATATATATATACATAAACTTGCCGCTGGCAAACGCTGTCGACAACGCTGCCACGGACCAGACGACAGGAAAAAGAAAGTGTATCGTCTGCGCCGATCGAGTGGCCCCGGTATTTTTAATTCCCAATTATTGAGACAAAGAACGAGAAGTGAGAATGCGCTCGCCACGTCATTTCCTCCTCCTTCTGTGCGCGTGTTCACGGGCGCGTGGCGTTCGAGAGATTGGACGGCAGCTAGAGAAAAGAGCGCGGCGCTGTGGGGGAGGGGGGATAAGAGCCGTGTGTATATGAAGTGGCAGCGGCGCTGGTATACATATACAGCCTGGGATGGAGTGGTGGGGTGGTGGCGCGTCACAAAAGGAAACAGACGAGTGTCCCGCGCGCGCCGAGCCCGTAAAGAAAAATCCCTTTGTTTTGCGTTGCGGCGGCGACGCTGCGCGAAACGCGAGTGAGGCGCGCATCGCGACGACGCGAGCGGTGCGCTGGCTGCAGCGCTCCGTGCTCGCTCGCTCTAGCTATTATAGCTGTGTGCGTGCGTGCGTGTATCGAATCATCGACGAGGTAGAAAACAATGGGCGGAAAAATTAAGAGGATCTATCCTCCCTTTGTGTCTGTCGGTGTTCTTCGGGCGCCCCCGCCGGCCGGCGGCTTCATTAAAATCTCCGGGTGTCACTTTCAGCTGCCGGCTGGTGGCGAGGGTGACAAAAGGAGCCGTTTTCGGAAGCGATACACCCACCCTCCCTTCTGCCCGTGTGGCGTCTTCTTTTGCTTCCGCTGTTGCTGTTGCTAGACGCCCGGCGACGGGCCTCGCATTGTCGCGTTGATCGTGTTTATCGCCGGTTCCCCGGTTGTGTCCTGTTGCTCCGTGCGCCCCTACAGGCGCGCTCGTGTGCACTGCGCGTTCCTACGCCTCCGCTTCGCAGGGTTGCGGAGAGCCTCCGTTCATGCAGGAGAAACCTAGCTTCTGTGGGGTTTGGGCAGGGAGCGACGTAGGGTGGGCTTCCTTCCCCTCGTCGCTTGGAGAGCTGATTAAACGTAGTAATTAGCTGTTTGCCTTTTCTGGAGTCTTGGGCACTATTTTTTGCGCGTTCTTCCTGAGGAGCACGTGCTGCGATTTTCCCGTTGCGGCGTCTTCCTGTGTCGAATCTCTATTCGTAGCCGTTGTTGCATATCCCTTTCGTGCACATATCACTAATATTTTTTGTTTCGCTTCTCGTAGTCTCTATGACTGAAAAATGCGGCAGGGTGAAAGCGACTTCGAAGTTTCACGGTCGAGACGTTCTTCAAGTGTGATGACACCTAAGCGCGTCGCTTTCAGTGTGAACGCGTGTCGTCGCTCTCAGGACGCTCGGAATATCGAAGAAAACTTCAGAACGCTGCTATAGAGGAGATCGTTGGTGGCCGCTTAAAGCCCGTGTTATCAGTAGCAGGGCAACAAGCTCAGGTGAGCGGTGACATTGGCTATAATAGTGCATGGAGATGACAACAGTAGGTGTCGCTTTAGAAGAACATACATCTCAGGTGCCAAGCCTTATGACAATAGCACCTCGCATACTTGCTGGCTCATTCTATGGTCCTTCCAAATATAAAGTTACATTAAAGAGCGGCAAACTTGAGCAGAAGAGTTCTGCTGTGAACACTACAAAAATATTTGTGGCCGAATGAACATGGCAAAAGTAAGCCGGAGAGGCCAAGTGTCAACGCCCTGTGAAGCAGTGACGTAGCTACTCTATACAGGCGTGTGAAATCAAAAGAGACGAAAAAAAACAACGCGATGCGAAACCATGAGAAGAAAGGCTGTGGCTTGGAGGGGCGTGAAGTCGGAATTGAAGTCTAATGATGGCAGTGAAAGGCCCCTTATGAAGTGACCCTTTATGAACGGATGGGATCTTGACTGAAAAAAAAATAAAGAAAAGGAAGAGGTAGAAGGATGATGATGTATGTGTTTTAATGGTCGAGGTCTAGCTAAAGAGCGCCAAGCATGGGAACAAGAGAGAAGCCCGCGTCACTGAAAACATGCAGCAGAGAAGTTCAGGAGGAGGCGAAGCGCCAGTGGTGCGACGGTTAGGACGAAGTTTAGCGCTCGAAGCACTGAAGGGAACGTAGCGGCTGCTAGGAGGTGCGACAGCAGTGCAGTGAAGTAAGGCAATGTGAGCGAAATGGGCAGATAGAAGGGACAGAGCGGGAGCCTGGAGTACGCAGGGAACGAGCGATGGAAGGTTGGGGCCTCGAACGACGGCACAACGTCTATTATAGACGAGGACGGAGGAAGAATGCGAAGGGAAGCGGTGGCACAGGAACGAGCGCTGCAGAGTGGCAGCAATGTGGCAGCAATAGCAGTGCGACGAACAAGAGGAGCCCCAGGAGACTACCGCATCATTTGATCTTATCAGTGGGGCCATTGCGATCGTGTCATATCATTGGCTGATGCAGCAGGCGCCAAGACTGTTGATAAAAACAAAAACAAATGTAAAAGAAAGAAAATTACGTTCGTATTCTGCAAGCAAGGTAATCGCTGGTGCCCATGATATTAACGGCATTAACGGCAGACTTGTACATGTTACAGCAGAAAAAAGTAACCAATTACAATTTGTTTCAAAAGTGTAATTGAGTACGATTACTAATTACTGATTCAATAAAATAATTGCACAATTACAAAAAAATATATTATTTTAACGTTACTTTCCTCCCTACTTTTTATTAATATTGCCCAACTACAGTGAATAGAACGTCCTGGCCTGGCTCTTTCAGTGAGTCCTCTGCCTCCCTTCACATGTTATCTTCACTAAGTATTTCTTTTCGAAAATTTATTCGGTAATGTTTTCTCGTGCTCTTGTGAACACATCTGGAAGCGACACTGAAAACTCGCTCAATGCGCGCGCTGAACAGAAGTTCTGCGTAGTAGCGTATGAAAACCTTTCTCAAACCATTGCGCTTACTCAGTGCTGCGATGCTCGAGTTCAGGTTCTTTATCAAACGCATCGCTTCATTGTTGCTGGGGCTAGAGGAAGTTGTTCGCATCAGGGCCAGCGAAAAACTGAAAAAAAAAATGTATTGGGTGATTCCGTAGCCATCACTATCAAGCCATTTCAGTTTGTCGACCAATATCTTGTGGACCTCCTTTCTGCGCGGCACAATCGTTAGCAATTTCAATCGTTAGCAATTTAAACTTCAGCAACTAATTGTACCGGACGCCAGCAAACGCTCCCGTTCCTTGAAAAGGTGTCCAAATCTGTAATGTAATTTCATATATTGCTGCTTATTATTGAGTCGTAGAAGTACCGTTCGTGTGTTATAATCACAAAAATAGGTGTTGTGAGTCACGTAATATCAAACATATAGAAACATACGAGTTTACTTGCCGAAAGCCTCTGTCTGTACCAGATAACTCGTAGACTGCACTAAGCGAAGAAGTATTCAGCAGCAGCTTTTATCACCTTGAAGGCCGCCCATAAATGCTTCCAGGAAAGAGGTAGATAAATTTATTATATGAGGAAAGCTCAGAGGTCGGACCTCCAAGAGAAGTATGCAAATCTGCAAGACTCATGTTAAGGTGGTCCAGGCGTAACTGCAAGACGCTGATTGTGGAAAGGCGGTAACTCATGTACATTTTTTCATCCCTCTTGATTCTGTAGTTCCCGCTGAATTTAAGTTCTCAAAGCTGCGTCACCTGTCAGAGCTTGTTTCGTCAAAAAGCAAACTGGTTACACGTAATCGGTTACTGAAAAAAGTAATTCAATTACAGGGAGCGTTTTCGAGTAAACAAAAGCATTGGTTAAATTTCAAAATTACAAAAAAATAACGTAATTTATTACAAGTAATTCAGTGTGCATGTAATTCGTTACGTACATGTCTGATTAACGCACGGGACGCGCTGCGCTTCAGAACTCTCGCGCAGACACTTTTTCTTACTTTCGCTTCTTCATGCGTTCTCTTTTTTTTTTTTTTTTGACGACGACGACATATCGTAGCGAAATCGTTACTAAAACGAACAAAAGCGGCAAATCAATCTCTCCGACTAAGGTACGCCGCGAGAGCGTCACGCCAGTGAGTCGCGCACTCAGCCACGCCTCCGTTTCGCCCGATCAGCTCTTCAACAAGCCGCACGCGGGGGGAGAGCGCGATCGCGTGTGCCGTCTCAATGCGAACGACGCCGACGCTACCGACTACTGACGACTTTCTGCCGCCGCGTCGCTGCAGTCGCTTTCCGCGCGCCGACTTCATTTGGGAGGCCAATAATTCGATTCCCCGCGCCAGAGGAGTGAGCGAAAGAGGGCGAGCGGGAAGTTTCCCACGGGCAAGCGGAGGGGAGGAGGAGGAGGAGGAAGAGGTCGGGAGCCAGCGGCGGGAGTTCTTCGATTCCCCTAAGCCGAGCTAATTGCTGCCCTCTCCCTTCGTGCCCTGTTCGCACAGCGAGCAGAGACTGGCCGCGCGTTAATCCCATCGGCGAGTCGACTCAAAAGAGAGCCGCCGACAGACACGTCAGTCTGAATCGGGATCATCGCGCGACGAGTCTCACAATTACAACGACGACTCTCCCCAATTGGATTTCCTCGCCCGTCCCGTTTCGCTGCCGCTCCAGTTTTAATGCGGGCAGACGAGACGGCAGCACCCGGTGTGACTCGTCGCCCCCGTCTTGCCTCCGATCATCCCCTTCTTCCTCGCTAGCGCCCGCCAGCGCGAGCATTATACATGCGAGGCAAACGATAACCGAGAGGAACGCGCGCGCGCGCGGGTTAGTTTATTCGAGTTGCGACAGAGGGCGGCAGCGAGCAATGCAATTAGCAACGAGTCGGCAAGAGGCTAGCTACCTAGCTAGCCGAGGCGCCTCCTCGGTGCGCTTGGCTTTTCCCCGCGACGAACAACAACCCGACGGCGGCAGTGCGGCCAAAGCCTGACAGCCCCTTTGATCTCGCAGCCGTGCGCTCTAGTTTCGACGACATCGCGTTCGTTCGCCGCTGGTCTTTCTCTTAATTCTGGACCGCCATAGCTCCTCGGCTCGGCAGGGGAGGCAGAGGAGGCAGAGGACGCGGCGTTTTCTTTTTCGGGCTGCGTTTGTGTTCTTGCGAGGGCATAGCGTTGATTAAATGCGACGACGACGGCGACGACGAGGTGAAGCCGCGTGATCTTTGTTGAGAAGTTTGCCTCTGTCGCTCTCTCTCTCTCTCTCTCGTGGGTCCTCCTTAGCACTGGAGGATGCTCAGCAGCGGTTGGAGAAGGAAACTGGCAGCGTAGGCTAGTTACCTGCCACATATAACAAGCCCTTTCGTTATTGTATTTCTTTTTCAACGCCGCCTGCCGGAGGGGGCGTTCTGTTTTCGTAATGAAGTGAATTGAGGCGTAAGTCAGCACCGCCGAAATTGGCGTCAGTTCGCCAAGGCAGGCCTCTTGTCACGTACACACAATCTAGCAACTTTCGAGTTCATAACGAGAGTTTTGGCTAAGACCATCTTGCCTTTAAGATGACTTTGACTTGCCATCTTGCCTTCTCCCTTAAGGAAAAAGTTAAGGTGAACTTAAGTTTCTTAAATTTCGTTCGTTTCTCGAAAGTATCGAAATGTTTCTGTTGTTGGAATCGTTCTGCGCACTTAAGCAGGGCCTCGTAATGATGAGTTGTAAATCATAATTGGGAGTCCAAAGTGGCCTTAAACCATATGTAGAATAAAAAAAGTCGCAATTTCACTGGAAATGTTAAGCATTGATCACGATATCAAGATATTAGACAACCGCAGGATGTAAGGTTCGTTGTTTTATCGGCTGTATAATTTGCAGTAAACATTCGCTTACTGATTAAATTAACAAGCATGGTGTGACACGCGCACAGGCAAGCATGTATATATCCCACTCCATGACCACGAACACTCGCTGTCACAACGCTGGCGGGATGAAGCCGCCGACAGCGAGGAGGGAACGCTTCGCCACCGCGTCTCGGCAACTTGAGATTACGCGACCTCCAACGCTAAGCACGCGAGAACACAATGCGCACGAAGTCAGCTCGAGTCGTTTTTAGTCATTGCACCCGTCGCAGGTTACCTCCAAAATGCGGCGCGTGGGCCGCGTATGCGCTCAGCCGCGCGGACTGCCATGCGCAGCCACGGCCGGGCTGGAGGAAGAGACGCCTGCTCACCTCCCCTCCCCCTAGCGCGCCCTTGGTCACGTGACCTCCAACTTTAGTCGCGGGCGCATCAAGCTATCACCCTTGTGTGATCACCATCGCACGCTTTCCCCTGCACCCACAGCACACGGCGCGCAGGGCGTGGTAAGATCTTAGCGCACTTGGGCTTTATACGCAACATCATGACGACCGCGAAAGTTCGCCTGGAGTGTCTATATGATTGGCATTGCATTGAAAAACGCAAATCTCGGCTCACTTGACGCTTAACGAATCACGCGTTGTTCTCGGAGGAAACAGCTTTTGCTATGTTTGTGTGCTTCTAGTGTCTTACCTTATCCAAGCCAAGTCTTAAAAAAAAGTTTCATATGAGGTTTTATCGAGAAGAGCGTTCCGTAAGTGTAAACTGTGCACTTTGCCCATATTATAAATTTTACAATTAGTGTAACTCAAGAAAGCCGCAGTAAAATGACAGTGTGATATGCCGCTCCGGTCCTACCGCAAATAGACGGATATTGCCGTTTAGGTGCGGTTTGTGCGCCGGCAAGTTGAAACGCCTGAGCAATGGTGCTGGACTGCATACAGTCCTAAATGACATGTACGTGATAGCCTTCGAGCTATCTGAGCTACAATTAAGACACGTTCGCCGATATATTGTTCATAACGTAGTGACGAAGCCATGCACGTAGAGCTCGATGCTTGGCTTCTCCCTTCCATATAGTTATTTTCACTGTAAATATTAAAATCATTGTTGTCTCATGGGGAAGACGGTGTGACCTAGTAAGGTTGGCGCCACCTGCATCTCTTCATCACACCTCAGACTGTACAACGTGACCTAAAGGGAAAGAGAATACGTAATTTCTGCGTAGTTTGTATATAAAACTGACGCTCCTTTCGCGCTCGAGGTGAACGATTGCTCCGGTGCAGAATGACCACGATGAAAACGGCACTGTAGATGTTCTGAAATGTGATTCGAATTCGCACGTCAGTTGATGGTTGGCTGCTGTGCTCAAATGTATCCGGTAATGCTGGACTAGCCAAGATATGTAGAGACATGACGGAGCACTCTCGAGTAATTGCACATATGAGGTTTTCTGCTTTAACGTTTCCCTGTCGCGCTTCATTCTGTGTGTACAGTACATACGTGACGCGGACTCGCATGGCGCACGAGCTCAAGAAGGCTAACGCCAAACAGATTCTTGATCAACAGTTCCCGAGCAACCCACTTCAGTTTCAGGAGAACTTACGCGCCATGTAGCGGGGCTTGTATTGGATACTTAGTATTACAAATTATACGAGCAGGATGCTTTTGCTTTCCACTACCTCAAAATGCCAACACTACTCTGCGAGCCTTATTACTCAGTCTAAATGAAAGCTTGTGCTGTGAATTGGAAACTACTGACCGTGAATGCGTATCGCAATGTCAAGCATATTGTGACGAGGCGTGCTGAGCTATTGCGCTCTAAGCGGTCAAGTGCGCAGAAAAAAAAGAAAAGAAAAACAAGTTGCGCACCGCAGATCATGACAAATGTCACCGAAGTTACTAAGTGAGAAGATTTGAATCTGCAGCAAAGGCTATGCCATTTTATTGACAAACTACGAGGAAACAGAAGCGAGGACTTGCTGTTTTTTTTTCTTTTCTGGCGTACAACGACGAGAGGTCACCTGTACACACGTCCACGTCACTCTTCCAGTTCCTCCGCTATGTACGAACTTGGCTGCTTGACGCAAGGCGTCGTTACTAGCTTACCACGGAAGCAATGGCCGCTCCCGTCCCGCTAAGCGGAGGAGGAGGCGCCGCCACCGCCGTCCAGCGGCGAAAACCGCTCGGCGTCGCGACCGCGCTACCTCCCGGGGCTGCCGCACCGAGGTGGTTCCGGAGCGTAGACAGACATGGCGCAATCTGAGTACAGGCAGGGAGAGCGTGGGATGTTTGGTGAAAGACAGATAAGATGGATGATTAGATAACAAATAATAGAGCAAGTATACGAAATGAAGAGGAATAGTACAGACAGACAGACATACATTTTTATCAAAGGATAATCAGAGTTATGTTTCAAATAAGATAAAATTAATTTTATCTGATTACCATAGTTATATCTTATTAATAGGATAATTAATCTACATGACCTCAACAACTAGCTGATTATTAATTACTTAATTAATCAATTAGTTAATTAATTGATTGGTAGATCGATTGATTGATTGATTGATTGATTGATTGATTGATTGATTGATTGATTGATTGATTGATTGATTGATTGATTGATTGATTGATTGATTGATTGATTGATTGACAGTCCAACGAAAGGAGGGTGGCGAGATCAGATATAGAACTAGAGACTCTAGCCTGCTACCATGGGCAGGGCGTGCAACACGACATACAAGGCTAGTTAGCGCTTCGTGATAGCAAGTAGTGTGTGCGAACGTAGATAACGGAGATACCAGAAAGAACAATGTGGTTTGTGTGTCTAGTTCACATGAGTTGTCCGTCATCGCACTGTAATACTTTTTGCCGGCGAGAAGGATGATAAAATAGAAGAAGTACAGAAAGAAGACGGCCTGGAAGAGCAGCAGGTGGAAGGAGGGCGAATGAAGAGCAGTAACACTAGAAGTAGGATGAATTAGAAAAATAAGAGCAGGAGGAAGTAGAGGAGGAGGAGAAAGATGAATTAGAAAATGACGTGCAGGAACAAGACGATAAGGAGGGGAAAGAAGAAAATTTAGGAGGAGGAGCAGGAAAAGATGGAGAGGTGGAAGAGCAGAAAGAAGATGCAGTTGAAACTGATGAATTAGGAAAAGACAGCTGGAAGAAGATGATGAGGAGAAGGGAGCAGAGGGAGAGAGCAGTAAGAACAGCAGCAAGAAGAACACGAGAATGGGATTGAAGAGCAAAAAAGAAGAGGAGGAGGATGAATAAGCGAAGAAGGCGCAGGAAGACGTTTAAGAGTAAGAAAAACATGAGGAGGAGCAAGAAAAGGAGAAGGCATAAAGAAGGAGGAGAGGAGGAAGATGAACAGGAAGAAGAATGAGAGAAAGAAAAAGAATAGGAGGATGGCAGGGGGCTTGCCACGTATAAAAATGCTCATTAAGATAATGTTTCTTAGTAAAACGGAAGCAGTTAGGGCGGCAACCAAACCGCTAAAGACCTAGCAAGCGCACTTTGGCCATACGGCGTGTGCCAAGTGTCATTGCATTTTTTCTTTCTCTTCTTTCATTCCATGTAATGATTATGTAAGGCACGAGACGGGCGCCTTCTTTCCTAGCCCTATCATGAACACGTTTCCTTATCCGTCAAATAAATTTATGCTGTCAAACACTGCAATTTCCAAGACGAACAGTTGAGCTGTTGCTTGCACCGGTTGCATACGTACATTAGATTAAGCGAAACCACTGTTCGTATATATTCAGAGAAGTGCCGTACCACGCTTGATTTAGTCAGCGAATACGGAGATTATATTACTTTACATCACTGTATAACAGAGAATATTGTTTGGTGGCTTGTGTCACACAAAGTATTATCTAAAACTAAGTTTATGTGGGTATATGTCAAGGCGTGATCATTCGAGCTCAAATGAGCACGATTTGCATATTTGGATGCGTCGTTTGTGCTACAAGCATCGCGATGAAGGTTTTTTGGGCATTTACTTACCGTGCATCTTTTGTTCAGTGTCTAGCCTGAATTCCTGGTCCGAACCGTCCTTTGACTCCATGGATTCTGAGCGGGAATTGCGAGCAAAGGGACAACACTTCAATTCTGTAGTCTGATAACAACTGAACAAATAGCAAACCATAACTATCTCATAGTATTAAGTTCGTGTAAGGCTACTTCGAGGACAGCGCTTATCTTTTTGCAGGACAGACTCAAGTTAACTCTCATAGAGAGTGATCACGGCCTTGCAAAACGCGATTTCTTACGTTCATTGTGTATCAGTCTCGAATCTACAAAAAGAAACTTGCAGCATGCTAAATACCTTACGTTTGATGGAAACTAATCTTCTCATCCGATTGACATAATACTTGAATTTATTTTGGAAACTAATTATATTGTTGAAAACAGGACTGCGGTTACCTATCAAAAATGTGAATATGTTGGTGCTGGTGCTGTTTTTCTTTTTACCATGCTTAATGTGCTCGCATGTAGGATTGCTTTTAGGAACTATTAGAAGTAAATATTGCGAATACGATCAAGGAAGGTTCGCAGCGACGATATTAAAGTGCAAGCGATGGAAAGTGATAGCGAAGGCAGGCATCGTGAAGGCAGACCGTCCACTGACCGGCCACAAAGCGCACGGCGTCGGCCGAAGACTCGCGCAGGCTTTCCTCTGCCTTGAGCCTGCGCTTGATCTCGTTTTGGAGCTGCTCCTGAACCTTGCGTCGTGACCGTCGCTCTCTCCGCAGACGCCGCTGGTACAGCACTGAGAAATCGGGTGGAAAGCACGGGGTGCGGAATGTGAGCCGATTGCGCACTCAGCATTATGCTCAACACAATTGCGAGGTGGCAGTGGTCCTTTTTGGGAACCCACGAAGTAACTATAGTAACTATAGTATTAGGTGACAAAGCGCACGCACGCACGCACGCACGCACGCACGCACGCACGCACGCACGCACGCACGCATGCACACACACACACACACACACACACACACACACACACACACACACACACACACACACACACACACACACACACACACACACACACACACACACACACACACACACACACACACACACACACACACACGCGCGCATGCACATGCACGCTCATTATTAGAAACAAATTTTAAAGTTGTAGTGTAGCGGTAAATGTAGAATGGTCGCCTCACCTCGAAATTTCTGTTCCTCAGCAAGTTGCTTCTCCACCTTTTCTCGCAACTCTCGCTCACGCAGAATTTCCATTCCAAGCTCGGCTGTATGTACAACGGTTAAAAGAAAGTTACTTACATTTGAAACAGCTTGTCATTACTGGTCCTTGAAGCTTTTTATGTATAGCTTGATCATGACCCTTAAAATATTGATTTTTAGTGCTTGTAAAGGTGGCTCTGTTGTAGAATTGTAAGTGACGCAGTGATGCACGCTTTACAGGCAAAGCGTGGTTCGCGTAGTGATACCAGGGGGCGTAAGCGAGTTGAACAAAACGAATATTACTTGGCCCACTGGCTAAATTAGAAGCACTGTGAAACCCTGAATGTATGTAATAACAGTGCGCTGAAGCAAACACTGAAGGGACTCAGGTAGAAATGTGTGTTGAGAGAACGCACATTCTCAACACACAGTTTTCGACTCTGTGTTGAGAGAAGGGTAAGAAGGCCTGATTGCCATCACTGCAGCGCGCGTTGTAATAACGCTCTTGCAGCGTCAGAGAGCACTAACTTATTCTAATGAGACAATTAGCTAAAGTAATCACGGAATCACTAAGTTACTGTAAAAGAGGACGTTCCGTGAACAATATTGAATTGATTAGTTACGTGACATTAGCGAAAGGCTCACTATGCAATAGTTATGATGCAGAGAAACGCGGGGACTGAAATTCCGACTCGTGTTCAAAAAATATGGGTTGCGTTGGTTTAACCTAGAACAAAAAAGTGCTGAAGACGATAGCTTTGCTTGTATTTGCGCGTATTTTTTTCAACAGGAAATTCGCCGTTCAGCATGCTGAGCGCGCGCACATCGCACGCTTCGGATTGGAGGCATAAGTACCTCTCGTTCTGCTGGTATAATTGTTTAAGCATAGTTCTTGGTATTTACATGTGTCGTGCTGATGCCTTCTGTATGTGGTGTTAATATAAAAAAATACATTCTGGGGTTTTACGCGCCAAAACCACGATGTGATTATGATGCATGATTGATTAATTAATTGATTAATAATTCATAGATAATTATGTATTTAGTTTCTACATGTATTTGCCATTTGACGTTCAAATTACTATCGCGGTTCAGTGTCTATCGTGCGCACAGTGAACGCTGCGATGCACGGCTCGTGCTCAACGACATGCCTACGAGGTTACTGACGGACACTTTGACCATAAAATATGCAAAATTGCATTTTTTTTTATTTACTGAGATTTCTGATATGTTGAACCTTTTACGTTATTTGAACCAAATATTTTTTTTAAATGGAACTTAGATTGTACAGATTACCGCTTGTACAATATAGAGAGACATGCTCTCAGCAAAAACAAAAATCGGAGTTTTGAGTTTTGCCACTCATAATTATGAACTGATACGTTGAGGTCACTGCTGTCGCTAGGGTGTCAACCCCGAAACTCTTGTCCTATTTGCAAAAGTGAAAACTCCTGATGCAGTCGCATGTGCTAGAAATACTTGAGCAAAATTAGGTGTATTTTTCTCATGCCGAAATCATCGTGCGGGACAGCAGTCTATGGGATGGAGAGCTACGAAACTCGAAAGTCTACAAGAACCCCTGTCGGTGACCGCTACGCATCGTAGTGCACCGGCGAGGCCCATTATGGTGGTCCTACAGCCCTGTTGATGAACTAAGCGTCGTAGTGTAGACAAACCTATCAAACCATGGCGATATCTTGTGGCCCGTGAAACTATCAGTAGACCGGATGCCGTATTAAGTCTGCCTATTCTGCCGCAGTGAACAGGCAGACTTACTGCAATTGCACACAAAGGCCGGGTAATTAGCGCAGGCTTCGTTTGTTTCCTGATGGTGGTGCAATATTCAGGCACCGAGGCAATGGTTATCGAACTTTCGTTCAGTCAATGTTACCATCGGTAAGGGTAGTTCAAAGGCGCGCGCTTAGCTCGAGCAGGGAGTCTAGTGAAAACCAGGTGACAACCTAAAACTTGTAAGCAAAAGGAGTTTTCAGATAGATAGATACCCACCGCTGTGGCTTAGCGGCTATGGTGTTGCGCTGCTAAGCATGAGGTCGCGAGATCAAATCCCAGCCACGGCGGCAGCATTTCTATGGGGCGAAATGAGAAAACATCGGTGTCCTGTGCACTGGGGGCACGTTAAAGATCCCCTGGTGGTCAAAATTAATCCAGAATGCCCCCCCCCCCCCCCCCCCCCCACGGCGTGCCTCATCATCGAATCGTAGTTTTGACACGTAGAACCCCAGAATTCAAGATAGGTAGATAGATGGATAGATAGCGAGATGGATGGATAGATAGATAGATAGATAGATAGATAGATAGATAGATAGATAGATAGATAGATAGATAGATAGATAGATAGATAGATAGATAGATAGATAGATAGATAGATAGATAGATAGATAGATAGAAGTGGAAAAGAGGAGGCCCACCTTTTTCTAGGGACACCTGTCTGTCGTGATGCCTGGCACCGTCGGCGGCCACACGCAGCAGCGCCTGTATGTTCCTCAGAAGGGCCTCCATAGAGTACACGTCGTAGGCGCGGAGCAGAGCCGCCTCCTGCAGAGACTCCGGGAACCCCGCAATGGGTGGAGTGGCCTCACCGGGGCCCAGCAGCTCGTCGCGGCAGCAGCTGCCCTTACTAGAGTCACCTGCGACGCGCACCAAAAGCGAGAGTCAGCGACCGACTTTGTTGACACTTAAAATACCGGTAACGCAAGGTGCCAATGCTTCATTTGTCAAATTATGGCAAAAGAAAAGAACGAAATGAAATTAACGTTAGCAATGAAGCGGAATGAAAAATTAATGCGTTAGATGGAACCTAAGGAAGCAGGACCCTTCGCGCTAAAGATATGTCTCGAGCTGTGGCAACACAAAGTAATTACAAATAAAATAAAATGGATTTGACCAAGGTACACGTATGTTAGCGCAACCGTCTAAACTGAAGTATTTATCCTAGTTACCTATAATCCATTAAAGGGTTTCGGCTGGTGGCGGTCAATAACCGATAAATCAAATATTCCAAGCTGTGACAAGAGGTTGCTGAAACAGAAAGCACCCATGGTGACGATATGCTCATCGGCAAGCAACAACTGCAGACCATGTTGACAGCATACGATAGCGGTTGTTCTTGTTTGTGTGACTTCATAAATGGTTCGGCTGCACTAATATCTCGATATGAGCATTATGTGCTTCGCCCTTATCGTACTTCTTCTGATAAAATTGTCACACTCCCGTACCGTACAAGTTTTACCGCACCAACCTTTGTATGCGAAGCATGTAGGAGTTCAAACGCAAATACGCATCTCGCACTTCAGTAACAGCAGCAGCTTTCTTCGAAAAAGTGCAAAGGCGCTATCCTACCGGAACACGTGCTAATTTCTAAAGCTCTATTCACTCGACATATTGAATTGCTAATTCATTCCGTGGGCCAGCACGATGCAGCTCAGTGCCACCGAATCACGCTGCACACAACGGTGCAATGATGCTACCCAGAATACCTGGCCGCTGCGCAATTTGTTACAACTTAGCCATGTCGCGCTCGTCTGTGATATGAATCAGCTGTAGTGCCTGTCTTGTGAGTCTACCTTAAGCGATTAGCCGAAGGATATTCTTTTTTGCGCGAAGGTTGTTTACTGCCTTCGACATTGTTAGATCTGTTGTCATGGTTTTCATTTGATATCGAATGATTTCAACATAAAATAAATTACGTCGATTTGCTTGAGAAAAAAAAAACATAAACGAAATAATAATGCCCGGAAAACTCTCATTGACAACTGCAAAAACACTCGAATCAAGGATAATTTTGCCGTTGTCCACTATGTACTATATAGTCTTAGCGCCAACTACACAGAACTTAAATGAATGTGGCCTACATGGAAGCGGTTCTCATATCTTGTCGATTCGCTGTCAGCTTAATTTAGGGACGCCCTCGAGGAAAATAATTTTTTTTTGCACATATAGAAGCAGCTCAAACCCAACAACAAGAAATAACGAACATCCATGTCCGCCTCAGACCAGCTATATTGTAGTCTTTTATGTCAAACTGCACTTGATAAGTTACAGACCCATTCAAATAAATTCCGGGATTTTACGTGCCAAAACCACGATATGGCTATGAGGCACGCCGTAGTGGGGGACTCCGGATTAATTTAGACACCTGGGGTTCTTTAACGTGAACCGAATGCACCGCACACGGGCATTCTTGCTATTCGCCCCATCTAAATGTGGCCGCCGTGGTAGGGATCCGATCCCGCGAATAGGCACGTAATGCTTAGCAGAGCTTATTAAACTCGTACTTAGCAGTGAACATTAAACGACTTTAAACAGGCCCACTAAACGACTTGTAAAAATTCTAAACAGGTTCAATAAAGGATTTGTATCAGAGGTATTGTACGAATGTTACTCGAAGTCCACTGTAAGAAGTGACATTGTCAGGAAAAAACAGCTACGCTGCGGGTCAGGTTCTATTGAGAGCAGTATATATATATAAAAATAATAAATAAATAAATAAATAAATAAATAAATAAATAAATAAATAAATAAATAAATAAATAAATCCCTACTGGCCTTTAAAAGAACTTGTGTTCAGCATTAGCTTGACCCTTAAATAGTGCTCTCTAGCGCTTGTAAAGGTGGCTCTGCTGTAAAATTGGTAATAACGAAGTGATGCACGCTTTACAGGGGACTTTACCAGGGGACGTAAGCGGGCTGACCGATAGGATGTACCAATGAAATCTCTCTCTCTCTCTCTCTCTCTCTCTCTCTCTCTATATATATATATATATATATATATATATATATATATATATATATATATATATATATAGAGAGAGAGAGAGAGAGAGAGAGAGAGAGAGAGAGTCCTCGTCCGACATACTTGCGTTCACAATTACGCAAAGCTTCAGGGTTTTTTCAATGTAGGTAGTACACGTCTATCCCGGTAACTGCGCTCGTCGTGAAAATGTCTGCTCATCCCTTTTCTTCTTCGAAAGCGAGCCACCAAAGCATTTTTATCTCTTCGATGAAGTTGTCCCAAGTTGTGAGCGAGCACCCGTGTTTGTAGAACCACATAAGGGCAGTTCCGGCAAGGAAAAAGATAACGTTAGAGAGCTGCGCTGATGCTCTCCGTTCATTGTGGCGGCTGACCCTCTGGTAGTGTCTCAACCAGTCTTGGACGTCCTCATTCGCTTTGCCTGAGAATGTGTGCGCTTTTCGATGAGGTGTCCAGTAGCCAGCTGCCCTTGGGCGAATGCTTTCTTTCGCGGTTTCCTCGCGAACGTCGCCTCCGTACGAGTCTCTCATGTCAGCCCGGCCAACCGTTTGCTGCTTCGAAGGGGTAGTATAGCGTGGTCGTCCAGTGTGATGTACCCAGCACTCCCATCAAAGTCGTAACGAATGGGATGAGTTTATTTACAAGATGATAGATGGTTAGCGTAGAGCAAGGAACACGACGGTCATCCAAGATCAACAGGCAGCAGCCAGCTCTTCGCGCACACGTCTACTTTCTGTTCCTTCGGCTGTTCCATGCAGCGGGACAATATATATATATATATATATATATATATATATATATATATATACGTCACTATTGGCCCTTAAAGCATTTTGTGTATAGCTTTAGCTTGACCCTTAAACGGTGCTCTCTAGTGCGTGTAAAGGTGGCGCGCTACTGTAAAATTGTAAATAACGCAGTTATGCACGCTTTACAGGCAAAGCGTAGTTGATTGCGTAATTCTACCAGGGAACGTAAGCGGGCTGACCTATAGGATTGACCAATGAGACATATATTACATATATTTGAGTTATAGAGAGCCCCTGAATTCTCTCGAGAAACTCCGGGGATAACCAGAGATCAAAGCTTGATAAACACAGCTGTGGAAATTTGTAACGGTACCTTCGTCCGGGCTTTCGTCCCCTTGCGGCCCGGTTCTTCCGGACCCGTCACTTGTGGCCCCACGGTCTTGCGGCGGCAGGTTAGGGTGCTGGGCGGCCACCTCGAATGTGTAGCCGGCTGGAACACATGGTGTTTGTTTCTCAGCATGCCATTAATTAAGTGCAAACGTGATTTACATAACCACAACAAGCACAACTTTCAGGGATATAATCACACCGAATGCCAGGGGCTATCGAGTTTGCCTCTTGGAGCGTGATTGAAAAGGACTGATGAAATCTTCAGCTGTTTCAGAACGCTTTTGGTAGCGCTAAAGAGGCCGCGTAGGATATCAATTAAGCCTTCCTTTTTTCCTCATAGAAATAAGCGGGTTGTAATAGCAATTCTAATATCTAGTTATAGCTACCAAAGCGCCCTTATCTTTGTAAAGCTTTACCTTTGTATTACGTGGCTTTTGGAGCTGAGCCGGAGTGCCATAATATGACCAACCGAAGATGTTATGAGAAACACTGCTCGGCTACCAGAATGATTAGCAGCACAGAAAAGGAATCAAGGATCAAGGATCAATAAACACTATATCAAATCAGAAAAATCAAATAAAGAAAAATCAAGGATCAATAAACACTCAGTTGTCATTTAACAACAAAAAATTACCGTATCGTGCGGTAAAGAAAAAATGTTCATGTGTGCAGGTCAAATTATTCTGACTATTGCTAGCTGTCCTTTTTAACAGCATTCAACAAGTCTGCCTTCAATAGAGATATTTGTAAACTTCAAGTGAAACCGACAATGTAGGTTGGAGGTCAGACCGTCTCTCCTTATACTTCAGCTTCCCTCGGTCACGTTATAAAGGCACAATAGTGTGGCAAGTACGCATCGACTAAGACATTCGTATTCTAAATAAAGTAAATGTTCTTTAATTCACCGCACGAATATTCCCTCTATTCAAGCAGTCATGCCGTGCTTCCTTATTGATGCAGTCGTGCGATATCAACCACAGGGCGCAGTGCGAGACGGACGAGTTCGAGCACGTTGTCAGGTAATGTTACACTGTAGTGATATCCCTGTGGCTGATTTAGCAATACAACATTATGGCTGTTTTATTTTTATTTTTTCTTCAGTTGCGAAGCTTCGTTTCTGTGAAGCCCGTATGGACTTTTGTAGCTTAGTGCTACTTTCGAGTGGATGATTATTCCTTCCTTTCATGAAATTTCCTGCCCCTTGCAGGGTCCTGCAGGACTGACTGACTGAGTGACTTTCAACTTCCCGAAATCCCTGCGACCCCCACTCACTCCGACCATCTGCAGCAGTAGATTTGGCGTCAGCGTGTCCTTGTTCCATGGCCATATAGCAGCTGTCATCCATGACAAGTTCGGGTGGTCCCGTAGCACTGTCAGAGGAAAACACGGACATAAAGATTGACACGACAAGCTCTTACTGTTATGTATGTGGTGGCAGGATGACAGCCGGTAATCGAGAAACGGACGACCAACACCGGCACACTAACTACGCTCACTTTATTCTCTCTTTTAAAGGGAGATTTAAAAAAGAAAGCAAAGAGCATTCTGGCGCAAATAGACAATTCACCAAAGGAACATAAGAGGCATACGCAGGTGCTGGTGCAATAATGTTGCAGCTTACCAACTATCCCACGAATTAGTCGTATTGAAGGACGATTTATTTTCTCTGTGTTGATTTGGGATATAGATTTCTAGATGACGACTCCGCCCACCATCGGTCACCATAATTTCACTCTTTTAAAATGTTAACAAGTTTCTCTTCTTCGCCACGAGCGTTATAGCCAAAAGACAACTGAAGCGTGCAGCATGCCAAATTTTCCTCCGCGGTACAAAAATGGAAGTGAAATGTGCAATTTTTACCCGCTGACTCTTAAATACAGCTCTATACGAATCGCCGTGACAGGCATACATACTCTTCCTTTCTTGTGAGCATGTTGCCTTGTTTAAATTGCCTCCGTTCTGATTCTGTTTTTGTGTGTGTGCGTGTGCGTGTGTGTGCATAAAGTAGCCCAATCTCTTCGAGCAACGCGTGGTCTGGACATCTCGTTCCTCGACTGGTCTCACATTTTTCATATGAATCTAAGCGTGAACAATGCATTG